>NC_031477.1:1102519-1206273 GCF_000006565.2 Toxoplasma gondii ME49
GTCTCGCTCCGGCTTTGCCCGCCCGTCTCACACAAACCGTCCAACTTCTCAATGCGAAACCGTTTCTCTGCAAGCACTTCAACCTTCACCAACTGCCTCTGCAGCGACGGCCCCGTCCGAATCCTCCGCGTCCTACTGGCCACCATCGATAGACACACAAGCCACCGTCATCGAGTCGGATTAGAAAATCCGGCACCAACCTGCGTCGGCCCGCAGAAGGCCGCTCCCTTTACCCCTGTCTCCGACGTACCTCGGCAGGCTGGAGCAACACATCACAGTGGCCGTTACGCCAGTCATTTCGCAACCGTCTACCTAGCCCCCCGAGCAACACGCACATGCAAGACATCGCCTCAGCCTTGTTTCCGCGTCTCGCTCCGGCTTTGCCCGCCCGTCTCACACAAACCGTCCAACTTCTCAATGCGAAACCGTTTCTCTGCAAGCACTTCAACCTTCACCAACTGCCTCTGCAGCGACGGCCCCGTCCGAATCCTCCGCGTCCTACTGGCCACCGTCGATAGACACACAAGCCACCGTCATCGAGTCGGATTAGAAAATCCGGCACCAACCTGCGTCGGCCCGCAGAAGGCCGCTCCCTTTACCCCTGTCTCCGACGTACCTCGGCAGGCTGGAGCAACACATCACAGTGGCCGTTACGCCAGTCATTTCGCAACCGTCTACCTAGCCCCCCGAGCAACACGCACATGCAAGACATCGCCTCAGCCTTGTTTCCGCGTCTCGCTCCGGCTTTGCCCGCCCGTCTCACACAAACCGTCCAACTTCTCAATGCGAAACCGTTTCTCTGCAAGCACTTCAACCTTCACCAACTGCCTCTGCAGCGACGGCCCCGTCCGAATCCTCCGCGTCCTACTGGCCACCGTCGATAGACACACAAGCCACCGTCATCGAGTCGGATTAGAAAATCCGGCACCAACCTGCGTCGGCCCGCAGAAGGCCGCTCCCTTTACCCCTGTCTCCGACGTACCTCGGCAGGCTGGAGCAACACATCACAGTGGCCGTTACGCCAGTCATTTCGCAACCGTCTACCTAGCCCCCCGAGCAACACGCACATGCAAGACATCGCCTCAGCCTTGTTTCCGCGTCTCGCTCCGGCTTTGCCCGCCTGTCTCACACAAACCGTCCAACTTCTCAATGCGAAACCGTTTCTCTGCAAGCACTTCAACCTTCACCAACTGCCTCTGCAGCGACGGCCCCGTCCGAATCCTCCGCGTCCTACTGGCCACCGTCGATAGACACACAAGCCACCGTCATCGAGTCGGATTAGAAAATCCGGCACCAACCTGCGTCGGCCCGCAGAAGGCCGCTCCCTTTACCCCTGTCTCCGACGTACCTCGGCAGGCTGGAGCAACACATCACAGTGGCCGTTACGCCAGTCATTTCGCAACCGTCTACCTAGCCCCCCGAGCAACACGCACATGCAAGACATCGCCTCAGCCTTGTTTCCGCGTCTCGCTCCGGCTTTGCCCGCCCGTCTCACACAAACCGTCCAACTTCTCAATGCGAAACCGTTTCTCTGCAAGCACTTCAACCTTCACCAACTGCCTCTGCAGCGACGGCGCCGACCGAGGGTTTGATGTTCACTCATAAATTGCATCAGTGTCTGTACCTCATAGCCTGACTATCGACAGCTTCTGCCAAAGCTTCCTCACCCTGATAGGGGCTCGGGAGACGAGATGGAAGCCCGATGTCTGTCACCGATTGGAAATTTCAACTTCGACGGCCATAGTCCCACCAATGAAGAGAATCGGTTTACCGCCGTCAATAACGTACGGGTGACAGTCGATGAAACACGTCGGGGAACTCGTAAATCACCATACAATTGACACCCTCCCACCCAGCGGCAGCTGCTTTCTCCACATGAAGCATCATCCACTTGTCGCTGTTTTCAGGCGTACCACGGTGAGATCCACACGACTCGCTTGTCCGTCAGTACGCACTCCGGAACAGCTGTTCGTTGAGGGTCGACTGATACTCGAGGGGAGTGACGTCTGCTTCGGCTTGTGTTTACGACTGCTTTGAGCACGTTTGAGTGGTGCCCACATCCGAGAAAAGCAGAACCTATTCCTGCCTGGTCATGACCTCCGTCCTGTCCACTAGATCAGTCGCGCATATGTCTTGTTACCTAATTTTGCAGTGTCACTTGTGTCCAATCACCACTAGGCTTGCTCCGTCCAGCTCCGCCTTCTTCCCGTCCTCACAGCATGAGATGAAATGTTCGGTGATTATTCAGAGCATACCAGTGGGCACCGCAGGGTCTACACATAGTATCTGTTATTCAGCAATTCGCTGTTAACCGTCTTCATCAGAGATACTCGCGTACTTGCATGTTCGTGTATATGCACTATGGTTTATGTCATTTTGACGAAGCAAAATGAAACTACATGCATCATGCTGCCTTTCACGCCGCGGCAGTGCCCAGTGTTGTTTGTAGAAACGTCATTCAACAGATACAGCGCTATCTACGTATTCCACCACTGCGAAAACAATAACCAATCGGGCTCCGCGAGCCGCGGTGAATCTTGAGCTGCTCCAGTGATGTGAATCGAACGCTCGCACTACAAAGAAGCTGCACCGGGTTGCGATGCCGCCAAGTGAGCGGCCCGTTGTGCTTCCAGCCCAAAATTTGGGCACATACTTCTTCCTGATGAAACAGGAATCCCATGTAAAACGAAACCAGGCGGTGAACAATTTGTGGCACAGTGGGACATATACACACGACACATGAGTCACACCAGTGCTTGCCAATCACGAGGAACACGACGAGGTCTGTTCTAAATCGGGAACGAAGTGGAGACCAGCCTGCACGAGTCTACGTTGTCCAGCGGCGGCACGGGTAATTTCCGGATCCCCTTGAAAGGAAATATCACGAAATAGGAGGCGGTAGATCGATCGGAAAGCCGTTCTCGTGTGTTTTTTATCATCTCGGGTTGCATACGTCTTGGTGACGTAGGGTATGTGTCTCGCATCCCCGATTACAGGAAGCCTCCAGTACGGCCCCCTTCCGGTACGTCATAAACTAGTGACGCTATCTCTGTCCCACCATACAACCGGTGAAGCGGCATATGGCAGGGCGGAAAAATGTTTTTGTTACTTGCTGAAACATATGCCTTGCTTAGACGGCCAGCCTACCATCTGAAAGAATTAATTGGCATTCGTGAGTCATCAGTAGCAATCTGAGCAACGAGTATGGCCTTGACCAAGCTTCACCTGGCGCCTACTGTTGAGGCCAAATAGCACCCTATATAAAATAGAAGCGTCTTTAGAAACACCATAACCTCCGCGTGTATGTGTCAGCGTCCTACTAGTAGAGGGTCGATAGGCCTCACCACTGCCAGTGAAGTCTACCAGTGGGACAGGCGGAGCGACAACGTAATTACAGCGCTCAAGTGTTTTCCAAAATCTCAAGACATTACCTTCTGTTGAATGTCGATATCGGCAGTGGGTGCGCCCCCAGCGGCACATCATTACCAACGATACACATCTGCTTTTGCAGGTTGCCCCACAGACGATTTGCCGCCCAAGAATCGTTAACGCGTCGAGAAGCGAGGGGTTGCAACCGATGTAAGTGCCAGCAAATAGTACCTCCAAACATCACACACAGTTGCGGCGCCTTATCTCCACTAGCACAGATTCGGTTTGCAAGTGGTGCGATGGAAAGGGATGCTTGTGCATTCTCAAATGGGAGGGCCATCTCAAAAACACATCCCATGATGCATGCAAACGGCGTCGTGTGGTGAGAGCAAGACGCAATGAACACCACACGCCACTACTGACGGTGCAGAGACCTACCATTCCGGCAACGGGCTTTTGACAGCTGATGGAAGCTTCCATCGCTCACGCCGGTGTGCAGCAAGTCATCAGACCTCGCTGACTTACTTGCTTGATACGGATGAAATGTAGAAACACGGTCGCTCACTTGAAACACAAGTCAAGTGCCGCATTCGCTGCGAAAGACGACAGCAACTGTGTAGAGTAATCCTTGGTACACTCTCGAATGTTACAGGACGGTCAGGCACTCAAGCGAGGCAGTATCGTGAATGTTCGTCTGTCGCTGCGCACCCCCGTAGGTAACCCTCGTCCAAAATAACGGAACTCACTTTCTGCCATGGTGGCAAACAAGTAAACCCAGAGTGCTTCAATATGCGGAGGTCACGTGTAACGCCTTATCACCCCTTTCAGTTCCCTTGGAATCTATATTCCAGAAAAGCGAAATTCTCGTAGGATCGCAGTGCACCACGAAAGTGGCAACCTCAAACGTAGTTTGCAGGTGGACAAAATGGCCGTCATTTTTACAAGAACGTTGTTTACTCTGTGTCGAGAGGTTGGTGGACACCCCACAAGGGAGGCAGTCCAAAGAGGCTAACAATCTACCTCGGCGGTTGCACGTATTGACAAAGGTCATGAAGCTGAACGTAGGGATATCTCTGTGCCAAGACAGCAGTACTACGTTCGTTCGGTTGAAAAGCCCATCATGCGCCATCGTCGGTATTTCTTAAGCTCTGCTGCGCCGGTATGTAGTCAGCCGATGCCTCTTCGGTGTGAGAACACAGACGTACTTTCCCTCCTGGCTGAGGAAGACATAGAACAACCAAAGACCGCTGGTCTCCGGCGCAGCACTCTGTACGGACACATTCACAGACCATTGCTCTTCGCCTGAGCTTCTAATTTAAATGCACTCACAGGCACCTGGAGACGCATGGTTCGTCGGCGCTACGAAGAAGGGTAACCACTCCGTCAGCGTTTCGAAGGGGTGCTCAATTCCAGATAGCCGGTTCTTGACGAGAGCACAACCGACTGAGAAGCTGACCCGGCATTCAGCCCACTGAGGGCCCGCAACAGTATGAGATGTTCCCCATGTCCCTGCACAGGTGACACTGGCTTCTCCACATTCTATAACGGTGCGACTGGATCTTACCGCCTACGAAGCCATGACGCATTATAACGTGCGTGTTTGGATGCAAGTGATGTCCAGATTGCGCGTACCTTGAGCCCCCCTCTGGTATTTGCTTATCAACAACCCAGCGCGTCGTGTTCGGAGCACCTGTCACTACGTACTGTCCTCACCGAAAACGAAGACACCAGCAGGGACTCTGAAATCAGCCATGTCGCCCTTCAGATGTTTGCTTCAGCCATGGGGTGGCCGGACAGTGAAACTAATAGTAAAATCAGTAGAATCGCTTTGACCTGCTGAAGAGGACTTACGCATTCGTCGTCTTCTCCGTCACCTGGCCCTTCGCCACTCCCGCCACTAGCCATAAGGCGCCGCAAGTTTGTGCTTTCACGGACAGTCGCCAGTCGAGAACGAGTGCCAGCACATCGACGGATCCAGGACGCGAGGGCAGCAGCTACCGCGACGAAGACGGCAGCCACTGTCACAAGCTTAGCCCTTGGCAGTTTGGAGACGCGACTCTTCCATACGTTTCTGCACAGAGTAAAAGAAGCATCGAAGTTCCAGATCGTTTTCTCGCGCGGAGCTATGTTTGTGCAGCCGCCGGCCAGCACGAGCAAGTGTAGGCGTCAGGTCGTATCAAAAGCAACTGGAGGTAGAAAGAGCAGTGCTTTACGGAGAACGCCTCTAACTCTTGCGGAGAAATCTACTGACATGCTTCGGGCTCGGCGACACGCGGCAGTCGACGTGTACATGGCACTTTCAATTCAACTGAATTTAGGAAGGAACATATGTGGAATGGTGGAAGCAAAGTATTCACAAGTGAAGAGTGAGTAACTGCCACAGAGACAGACGGGAGAAGTGTCTGCATGCGCGCATGTATTTCGTATGGCAACTTAACGATGCTAATAAGTAGGGCGGGATGGCAGGGCGGGGATACTTGAGAGTCTGTTTAGATTTCGAAGGGAAGATGGGACGTCTCACCAGTCGCAACATTGGTCACTTTGGGGTGGCATTTTTTAGAGAATATGCACAGTCTAAGGGAGGTGCCAGAGGCAGCATCACATACTGTCCGAGCAAGTAATCGTTTGTATAGAGTTTAGTATCGAATGCCCCTAACCCCAGATATTGTTGAGAGGCTTGATGGTCCATCTCACATTTAAGGGGAAGGAAGAGTTTACGAAAAAAAGAGCAAATATTTATGGAATTTCGATATAACTGTCTCGTAACCTTTCCGGCAAAGCACATGCCCCGATCTCTACAGGAACATCGACGTTTCGCAGCTTACCGCAAGGTGTCCCGGGCCCGGGAAAGCAAGGGCCCTTCATGAATAGACACTTGTTCTTCGACATCAGGCGCATTCTGCAAGAGAACTGGTGTGGTGGAGACGGCTGCTGGCGGAGACTGCGAACACAACACGGTGGCAATGTGGCCATCATGCAGAAGGAGGTTGGCTCCGCTGAGGAGCTGAAGAAGGAAAGCCAGCGTCTTCATCATGGCGTTAGCTCATGTCACAGACGTCCAGTGCCCGGTTTAGTTCACTTTAAATTTGTGACTAAGGAGCACAGCATTCGCTGAAGAAGGAAAGCAGACAGTTCCGTCGGAAAAGAATGATATATGTTTGATTCCGAAGGCATTTGGAATCGCAGACTACAAGGAGAAATTGGTATGGAATGGCACGCGACTCGATCGGCACCAGGAGTTCTTCACAGAAGGACCTCCCGTACTCGGCAGTGTCGTGTTGACGCCTATCGTAATCAACAGCAACGTTTCAGGAGACGTGGTCGTTCTGACCACACATTCAAGTCGTTTTAGGCAGCATCCGGTCCGCTTGCTACATACACAAGGAAACCCCCTAGTGAGCAAGCTAGAGGCACTGGAGGCTATTCAGAGCTTTCTCGAATTGCAGGTCTTTTCATCTCGAGCTGTCGCCAAGGTCTCCACTTAGCCTCAAACACTCAAGATGTTTCCTACATCTCCCGACGATGACTGCACGGGTTTCGCTCCCGCGCCCATCAGCCAACGGCTCACTCAACCGTTGCGCACTCCGTGTCGAGCAACATGCACCGTATCGACGACGGTTGACGCTTGACACGAAAGGAGACCTCCTACGATGTGCGTAAAGTTGCAGCGGATATCACGGCCTGTCGGTAGCAGCGAAAGAGTACTTTGGCGGGAAACGCTGGCAGCGGCGTATTCCAGCAGAAATTCATCTGCACAAAGAAGCGATCGAAAGAGGTTTTCCGGGTCCCGTGCTGAAGAGACTGTTTGACGCTAGACAAGTTTGGGAAGTGTGTGCTCCGCGTCAGCAACTGTCGGTGGCCTACTCGAGAAGTTGGCTTCGCCGTATTCTGTCTCCGTCTTCTTCCGTTTTCCGTCTGATACTCGAACTCCACGCTCAGCCCTGGCCCTGTGACAGACAGAGCAACTATTTGCAGGCAAGAAGTCCACATTCAGATTTACTTCCCTGGTTCAGTTTCTCGCGTGTATAGTCGACGAATTACTGAGCACTGGGTGGAGTCGCCCTGTCGGCGAAACGAGTCCAGTTTGCTGTGCTGTCGACCAGTTTTCTTTCAGCTGTGTTTACCGCTTATACACGCTTCACTCGGCAGCGTCGCTTCTGAAGCATTCCGTTCCCCTCTCTTGTGGACCGGCCGCTGTTTCTGAGAAAGCCGCGCGATAGTAGATCGTCGAACTTCCTCCAACTTCGCAACGATGGTCAAGTACTGCGGCGCCAAAAAGTGCGATCTAATTGATCTTCTCAACTCCGCGACCACATCAAGAGAACGCAACAAGGTCGTGAAGCAGCTAAAGAAGTTCGATCCGTGCCCGAGAAAGGATCTGGATGTGGAATTCGACGCAAAAGACTGCAGCTGCAAAAAGTACAACCAGACGCAGTACTACATGTGAGAATCCGCCCGCTCCCTGTTTATCCGATTTAGCAACTCACAGATATTTCCAGCTTCTCTGAAATCTTGTTGGGGAGAGAGAAACGTTTGTGGTTCTTACCTCGTACCGTTACGAATTTAGCTGTTGCCCACCTAACGTGATTTTCGCAGAAAGGGAATGTGCGAGTAGTTCGTGAGCGCAGTCAGGTTTCGGCCGTCTACGGTCATTAACTGGAACGGTGGTTGTTGAAGGATTGCCTTTTCTAGTTGGAATAGAGCTAACAGGAAATGACGAATTCCCACGCCGCTCTAGTTAAAAACACCGTGAAAGTGTTAGATGCACCTCGCGGGATTTTCCCCGTAGTCCTCTGGAATTTGCACCCTCACAAGTATTAATGTAGCAATGCGTATCTATGTGTGTTTTCACGTGGTTTACAGCGCCACATCGTGGTTCACTGTTGTCGAACGCCGAGTGGCGTATTGTGACTACTGTGATGACGTTTACTGGAGTTTCAGAAACGCAGGAGCTTGGGAAGCCCAACCGGCCAGCTGTAACTGTTACAGCCATACACAGATATCCGCGTTACACGGGTATACGTTCGCTTATTTGCTTGACACAGATTCCCGTCGTAGTCGTCGCAGGTTAGGCATAAGGTGCCCATCGATGCATGTTTTCAGGTGCTGGAGGTGCGACAAACCAAAGACGACGACGGTCAAAGTCATGTGGAACAGTCCTAAAGGTACGAGAACTCTCCAGCGGAAACGTTGAATCAAGACCGGCAAGCGATTCCTCACACTTTGGCATGTGTCTGCGGAGAGGAAATAAACAAATCACTGAGCTTGAAAACGTTTATCTGGTTTGTTGTAGGAAGGCAACAGTATGTTCGCAGCACGCGGGTGCCGAGAAGAAAGGATCACTGCTTCACCATAGTTTGTCTGTGATCATCAGGTCGTTCGACAGTCCCATCACATCCCCTGCATTCTGATGCCTATGTATGCAGGTCTGAAAATAATTTGCAACACATGTTACTTCGCTTTGAGTGCGAATGCGGACCTGGAGAGATCCAGGAAGGAAAACGCCCAGTACTATGATTTCATGAAGAAGAAATAGACACAGCGTTTTCGAATATCTCGTTTCCTAAGCCTATCAAGGTGCGTTACCATCTTACTGAGTCTGTCTCAGACGTCACTTTGGTTGTCTTTGGCTCTATTTCGTTGTGTTCTTTCTGGAGTTTACTGCATCCCTGACAAACTAATTTGGAACTAATTGTCAAAATCAGGTGTACCATACAGTGACGTCTATAGTGATGCTTTTGCAGAGGCATCCTAACCCAGGCGTGTTGCTTTTGTAAGTCTCTAATATTTCCTGCGCGTGCGAAAGAGCGCACAAGTGGACAGAACAGGCTACCTCGGCATAACAAGATGAGCAGACACCGGTGACTGTCAGAGAAGTCAGCTTACTACGAGCATTTGTCTGAATTTTGGAGGTGATAGACGCATCGTACAAACTCAGCGCAAGTTTACAAACTACTCTCCACAAATCCAGATCACGAATGGATGATGCTGGCGAAAATTCCTCAACATCACAGCTATCTATTTATAACGTACCTGAATGCTATTTGCTAGCATAATATACGGTGTTAAAAGTAATTCCATCCGAAGCAGGTTTGTTAGCATTCATGTTATCAACATGTCAATAAAATATCAATAACGATGAAACGTATTAGATCTTCAATGTGTTTGTTTACCGGATCCACGGGACTGTTGGAGGTTATCACAAAATTGTCATCACGCCTTGTGTAACAGCATCGTAGTCCATCTTCAAGAATCACGGATTGTTCACAGCTGTATTCTGCACTCCTGTCACAGTTTCAATTCTCTGCATAAACCTGCCAAATTGCAACGCACGGTACCTGACAGTTTTCTATTGAGGCAGTTTTTTGTGCTACGTTCGGTCGAAAAAGCGAAGATGCGAAGACACCAAATTATTCAGAACATGACTGTGCGTCTTAGAGGCAAACGAATGCGTGTTCAGTACAGTTGGTCTCCGTCGACACAGATCTGTGCTGGTGTACTTGCTTCACATTCGCTGCACTCACGGCAGAGGCTCTGCAGCAAGATGGAGATTTTGCCCGACTCTAAGCTCAAGAGGGTATAAGCTGCCGGTAGTGGCGACTTGATGACAACGTTCCTATGCGTCCGTGACACACTTCTGTTATGAGTCTAGATTCATATTTCTAAACAGACATCTTAGCCTCACTACGCTGGCGTAGCAGCAACGTAGACGATTCAAAACTCGACAATAAACCCACAGGGAGGTGGCCGTGTTGCCGTGTGCAAGAAGCAAGTGTGCAGCTCAAATCGTTTCACTGCATGTCCTGGTCTCCGCAGTGCGCATTTTTTCGATGTATTCAGTGTCAATATATCTGTACCAACATGTCTGTTGTCTCGACCTCTTTACTGGTCGCCTGGTCTCTTTCAACCCTGTGACATGAGCTTCGTGCATGAACAAAAAGTCGGTCACAAACCAACTAAAATCCGTAAACGATTCCCGAGGAAAGACGGGGTCAATAGTTCTGGCATTTCCAAGTAGAAGCAAAATCTCTGGAACATGGGGGCGTACGGGAGCAGGTGCACGCACCGAGTGATATGCAGTAAGGTAAAACGCTTTCGGAATGACAATAGCTGCGTTGACTTCAGCCTCAACGTTGTTTTTTTGGTAACGCACACGAAGCAGTCTTCAGTTCCTTGAAAATGATTTTGTGGATAATTTATGACTCTGGTATCCAGACCGTCGTGTAATGACAGCTGGAGAGAAGGCAGGCGACAGCACTTCGGCATCTAATCAAGGAACACTGGGCCGCTAGTCCGTGGAAAAAAGAGGGAATATCTTTCTTTCCAGGTTCCCATTGACTACACAGAGTTGCCGGGTAAATCTCGAAACTAAATGGCATTGCTTCTCAACAGCACCATAGGTGGCGAATGACTCCGGGTAGTGGAAATCTCGAGACACGGGACGCCTTTGGATGAGGTCGGGTAACCCCTCTGGCTCTCTTCATCGAGAGAGAAGCCGGATAATTAAAGCAAAGAAAAATTTAGCATGGAGACTCGAGTCAGTATTAGATAAGCAGAAAACAGGCACCTAGGACTTCTCCGAGCTCGACAAGACCTCAAACAGACGACGTCGCAATAGTCCTTTATACTGGAAAGATTCATGTACGCAGCAAAAACAACCTCAGCACGTCATGCGCCCCCCGTCTGTTGAACCATAGCATCAATAACATCTCCGTCCTCGATGCCCATATCTAGGGGCGTTTTCTCCGGTTTTACACGCTCTCCATCGAAAAGAAACCTCACAGCGTCCATGTGCTGGCCTAGACGATTGCAGTACGCCTGCATAAGTTTCTCAAGTTTGGTCTTCTTCTTGATTTTGAAGTACACCTCACTGCCATCCTGCATACAAGCAAAAAGGGAGCACAGCAGAACAGCCACTGAGCAAGGAAAACCCTCTTCTGTCCCAAGCCATTCTGACAAGATTCATGATTCATCAGCTGTGACGTCCACCTTGGATGGATACGACTCACAGCCGTAGCCAAAGCTTACACGTGACAAAGTTCTCTTTCAAATGACATAAAAAAAATCAAGACGGCCCGGACGCTCCTTGAGCAAACAAACGTTTATGCAGAACTCGAGCGTGTCCTTTATCACGACATGAATCTGGATACGTTCCACAGTATCACTTCACCAAAGTATACAGGAACAAGGCCGAAACCAGCGAGGATATTGGTCTCAAATACTGGTAATGCAAAGGGCCAGTCCTCCGTGTACGTGTTTCTATGCAGATTCTTCTATGAAGCAACAAATTCACTCCAGCTGTGTGTTGCTACACATGCACAGGCGGTGTTCAAGGTAAGATACACGCTCCCCCGCAATTCAGGTAACTCAGAACAATGGGCAAGGGAACATTCCTTTTGACCACGTTACCCACTGCCAGGATGGTGTACAAACGGAGATTCGCCGTAAACTCGTTATGGATCAGGAAAACGAGCCACTTACGGGTGAGCGAACCTTCAGTTGCATATGCTCCTTTTCCCCAGCATCGTCCTTCTTGTCGTCCGACATTGTGTCGATGAAAAACAGTCGCCAACACGGAAAAGGCGCGGATAATGGCTGAAGCGAACGATGTTAGCGGACTTGCGGAACCACACCAGCTTTGAAATTGCGTTTTGCGTCAACGAAAAACCCACAAGGGTCTCCAACGTTTAGTAGAAAACAAAGCACAGGGGTTTTCACGAGCGGTACTGCTGTGTGCTGAAAAAGAACGCCGTTTTCCGCGTGCCAGTCGCACTCATGCGCCACGCTCGCATGCTGTCTACCTCTCTTTCCTCCGCCTAGGCATTCCGCCCCGTCGCTGTCCAGCTCGAGTTTCTGGAGCAGTGGCGCACCACGACATTACCCCACCCAGGGTCGGTCTCTTCCTAGTCTCGGACCTGCAGCGGCGCAACAATCGTACATGGGTGCCTTCAACTTCTCTTTCGATGAGAATCAAACTAAGATGTCGGTGGGAACCTCTGACGTTTATCTTTTTCTCTGCAGCGGAGGCAAATTCATCTTGACTCACACATGCAGTCTCATGTCCCTTTCTACAGTCGCAGGATCCACTCTGAGGACCCGGAGTGTGAGTACGAGCATTTTTTTTATTTCTGGTATCCCGAGCCACTTACTGAAGGTCGAAATAGATTTGTTGGCGATGTCAGTGTTCTACAGGGTAACGCAAGCGACAAAGTGGTGGACCCATTGATGACATTTCGAAAATAGTAAGCTGCCGAGCTGCACAGCACAGAGGGGTGAGGATACAAAACTCCACTGCATGCAGCGGTTGCAGATGTGTTCAGGTATCAAACGTGTTGATATGCAGAATCCCGTCACCGAGTGTTTACCACAATTGCATGCGTGCTGCAACATGTGGCATCTTCCGCGTTCATAGCGTGGCTGAGCGGTCATGCCGGGCTTGCCACATGAGCATGCGGTATCACCTCCATAGAGGGTGGTGTCAGCATTTTTATCGGCTTCTGACGAGATAGAAAAACACAGCATGAGGGAATGTACGGACTCACAGGATCGGTTGTAAAGTGTACTGTAACAGATGTTTCACGGTATGACCCTAGTTAATTGACCCCCGTGTAATACTAGCTGTCCGCAAGGCATCTTCCGTGCATAGAGTGCAGTCATGACCTCTGAGGGCCGCGTTGCACGAACAAGATTCTATTCTTGAGGGTTGTTAATGGTACTCTGGAAAAAACAAGCGAGCAGACCCTCTCACCTAGTCCGACGGACGCCGCCTGCGAGACTACGCCGCAAAACAGGCGCCGAAAAACAAGAAGGTGAATCGAAGGTGGTGATACTGTTTGTACTACTCCAGTGTTGTGGGTTACAGGTATTCCTTGCCGATATCTACCTTGTGATTTTTTACCTTGAGCTACGCATCACTGCGAGAAATGTTTGTCAGCAACGCGGTCAGAATCGAGCAGCAACACTCGAGGACTGTGTCAAAAAACCGGCCCAGTAACCAGCGACAAAGTCACTTGGTGTCGTGCGCGGTTGTGACCCTGTGGAGAGCTGAAAGTGTAATGAGCCTGGTGAAATATCGCTTTTACTGGAGCGCGGATTACTACAGTTACAGATGATCATTGTAACGTCTACAACCGTTACGAGTCTCTCAAACCCGTTTTCATGCAGCGACAGGGGCGCCTACTGGGGGCGGTACGTATTCACAGTCTGCCCAAACAACAAGGCATTCGCCATTTGATTATTCGCTGTTCTAAAAGCTACTTTGTGGGGAGTGGAACTCAATTTTCCGCGAACCTCCACAGTCGTGTGCTTGCGTCACAGCCATTGGCTCTCTCTGCTCATGCCGCCTTTACGGCCGGCGATCGGTATCACGTCTCCAGAGCGTGTTACACGCGAAGGAACGCTTTTTTTCTGTGTTGTTCTTTATATTGGGAGAGTTATTGCAGCTAATGTTTCAGAAGTGAAGGTGGTTTGGGAGGTCAACGGCACTCGGTGACTATGTTGCCAATTCATGGAAACAATATGACAGGAAAGTTGTTGGCTCTTCCTGATTCCGCGGAAAATCCAATTTAGTCGACAATAATTGCCAGAAGGACAGTTCACTAGTGCCCCTCGGAACTGCTTTAACTGCATTCATCTTCTTTGTCGGTCACAAGCTGAACAACTTACCACTAACAACAGCCAGTGAACCAGGGTTCACGGGGCGAAGCAACGAGGCCTGGACAGAAGGTACCGTCTCTCCTATTGCGCTAGTTAAGAGCAGGTTTGCATCGATTGACAGAGCTATGCAACAATCAAGCTGAGACATCCGTCGTTTCCAAGTGGGTCCAGTGCCCGTTTTGGGCTAGAGAACTCAACAGCAAGTGAGCTACAACGTGGCTTTAAAGCGAGGCGGATCTGTGCCACCTGAGTTCTATGGCGAACAGTAACAGGGCACGGCTCGACTGATAAGTAAACCGTGAAGCTACCGTACAACGTTTTTAACCGAGCATTGAGTTCAACCATTGCTGATGTCTCGTTGCCATGTTGATGAAAGGGCAACACTACGGAACCGACCAACAACTTCGATGCACGTTTCCACAGAATGTGGTCTGTAAAAATTTTAAAAAGATCTCAAGACCTTTAACTGTATAGGGACCGCGGCGAGTGCGTTAGCTCTTGGAAAAACAGCTTTCGAATTCCTGTTTTCCCAACAAATGTCATGAATAGCTTAAATCCGCTTGCTCCATTTACATCGGCTCAGGTGGACATATTGACACAGTCAATCCTATAATTGATTTTAACTAAATAAACTACAAACTTCAACGAATATAGAAAGCTTTTCGTTTCACAGCAACTCGATAAAATACACGGTGTGTCCGCGATGGCATACACTCGAAGTGTTGCAGTTTATCGAACTGGGAGTTCCTGTATCCATTTACGCCAGTATCAGTATCCACAAGCGCTTTTTTGGGAAAGATCCACCCATTACATGATGTGGATGCTGCCGTGGACTCCAAAACCCGGTGAATCAATTATGAGACGTGCCTAAAACGCTACTCCGATGGGCTGTGGTATTGATGGTGTAGGTTCACACAGTTTTACCACCCACTACAACGCTCTGGCAAACTGCCACCGACTGAGGCTGTCTTCTGCAGTGGGACCAGCAGAGCAGTTGCAACTCTTATCATCCTGGAGTTGCCATGTTAAAGAGAAGAAGGTGATGGAATTAACTTGCAGCGAAAATCTATCGAACTGGCGGGTACATATGCGTGGCTGGCTCTTGGACACATCATCACTCGAAACATCGGATTAATAAGCACAGATGAACACACTTCCTTTTCAAAGCGAATATATATGGTTTACCGTCCGAAATGAGGAGTTTCTGTTTGCCCTTTTATCTGTGAAGTTTTTCCCGTTCTCCACCTGCCGACGAGATGACCCGCCCTTCTACCGCTTCGCAACTACAGCCGATGCACACGGGGGGCCTGGTGGCAAGACACGCCGTTACCTACCATCAAGCCACCGTCTTAGGCGGGCTCGGGCCTGCATGCGAACACTACATCTCTCAACCGAGGAAAAGCACTATATGATGAATTTTCTTGCCTCGATGTCTGTGTGGTGTGCGTCGCCGGCTTGGTTTCCCTTGGACTAACGGGAAAGTGGTCACTCGGTCCGTGACCAACCACCTGCTACTTCTCAGTATCGCATGACTACACCTTCCGTTTAATATACCACAACTTAGGCACGGGGATGCGACTTTTCTGCAGTCAGGAGCAACTGCCCGTCCGGTAAAGCAGTCCTTGAACCCAGTGTGTTGTTTATCGCTGAAGGCTGAATGTCGCTACCCCTCCGTTACTTCCATATGAAACTGCACTGAAGGAGACAAATGATACGACCGGAACTCGGCCTGTGTGTTTCGTCACTACCCTGTACCAAATTCGGAGAATATCAATGCGGAGTGGGTTCTGCATTACAATTGCCGATAGCAGCTCGTCCGCCGCAGACACCAAGGCGTGTTCATCGCCTGATGCAATTTGCGTCTTACTTCGGAAAGCGGTGGGGACTACGCTATGTTGACAGGTGACTCCGTCACGACATGATATTGGCACCGGTCGCACTAACCTCAGAGACCGCCCTGGACGTGAAGCGCCTGCCTGTCGCCACTACCCATGCATGCCAGATATTCCAGTCCAATAAGATTATTGATTTCGTTTCACACTCGCTGAATCTTTCTTCTGCACAGCACTCGAGGTATCAGTCTGTATCCGCGAGCTGACTCGGCGACAAGATGAGCTCAACTGCACCACCGGAGCGAAATTCGCAATCTACCAATGGAAATTCGAACACCACAGATGCTGCGAAAGATGTTACAGCGACAAAAAAGGTACGACTGCAGTCTTGGTCCTTCCATTTCCCTAAAGGCAAGACAGATGTCGAACACAAGGAACTCTGACTGACTAAAGCGCTGCCCCTTGCATACTTCTTCTAATCAACGTCATAGAATAACGACACTCACATATCTCTTTAAGGAGCTACCTCCTCCGAAGTGCATGCTCCGGTGATATCCTCAGGACAGTCAAGCGCATCCGTCTGCCTACGGTCGTCGCTGTACATACCGACCGGCTAGCTTGGCCAAAACAAAGTAGTTCTAGATTGTTTTGCTGCGGATAGAGAATTGAGGCTGGCCGATGTCACTATTATGAGCCATTCATGAGAACATATATGCATTACTTCTGTGCACGTTCTTCTGCAGGCGAATATCCTAGAAAACTGATCCTTGCAGCTTCCCTTTCTCGTCGTCTTTGTGTGTTGCAGTCCTACGCAAATAATGCCTGGCTACAGACCGCGCCAGCTAGACAAGTTCGCATGCTGTGCGAGTATTTAGAGGCCCGAGATAGGTTGAGACAGCAGCGAATTCTGGCCACCTTCCTTGTATTCGGCACAGCTCGTTCTCTTACGCATGATCAGTGGAACAGCCGCATGAATGAGGCGACGGCCCGCCTCAGGTTGTTAAAGAACGGCAAAAACGAATCCGAGGGGGCTTCCGTGAACGATCCAGAGGCGGTTCTGGCCGTGGAACGGGAGATTGGAGATCTTCGTCGTCTCGAATGGCTTTGTTTCTTTTCCGAAAAGGTCACCAAACTAACGCGCAGACTGGCAGAGTGGCTGATGACCGCCGAGGCAAGGGCTGTAAGTTGCGGGATGGGCCGGCTCCCAACGTGCAAGATACCTTTGTGTGCGAAATACAGACATCCGGAAGCCTCACATATATGGCATTGTGAGAGCGAAACAAAAATTCACTGTGGGGTGCCGCGTAGATGTGGCCGCATACCGCATTCTGTGGAGTTGCCAAGCACGCGCAACGGGCTGTTAATCGTGAACGCGAAGGCCCTGACTTCGAGGAACACATTTTTGCCCCGAGCACTATAATGCAGACTTATACACCGTGAGAGAGCGGCGCCTAAATGGAGCCTTATTTTATTTAATTTTCTTCCGTTTTTCCCTTTTCCCTTTCACTTAGTCGAACACTACAGACTGCAGCTATACTTGGGGGGGGGGGGAAGCTGGGGGGATTTCACGAGACAGGATGCGGGGCGGTGAGGCCGTATTGAGGACGAGCGTGTGTACCGCAGTAAGAACTGCTCTCCGTCTGACATATCATCATCACTGTGTGCCTGATACATTTAGGCTGGTAAAAGGATCCTTCAAAAGTTTCCGACACCCTTAGACAATGATGACTACTGGGGCCCCGACCAAGGGTCACTGAGTCAGGAACTTGTATACTGCCCCGTAGCCATTTGCACCGGTGGTGGTCCAGGGTTGATGGAAGCAGCGAACAGGGGAGCGTCTGAGGTCCCGGGGGCTCGGACAATTGGCATGGGAATCACTCTACCGTTTGAGGGTGGATTGAATCGATACATAACGAAGGACCTCGGCTTTGAGTTTCAGTATCTCTTTGCGCGGAAGTTCTGGATGATCAACACTGCTCTCGGGGTCATCGCTGCGCCTGGAGGATTTGGAACGCTAGACGAATTGATGGAGGTGCTGGCGCTGAAACAGTCGAACAAACTGAAACGAGATATGCCTATTGTCCTACTTGGCAAAACGTACTGGACGGTAAGCGACTACGATATCCGTGGATGAGATCATGATACATCTTTGCACCTTCCACTATCGCTGCGAGTAGCGTGAATTGTTTTGCATTTACCATCCTGCAACACGGACAACGGAAGGCACTCTGAATTATACTTGATATTGCATTGCTGAGGGACTCGTTACTCTAGACAGTGTCATCAGGAGTGGACTGAACGGCACCAGCCATCTTTAGTGGTCTATATGTTTGCCTCTTTGCATTTCGAACGCCTGCATCTGTGCCACGTGTTGTGTTGTCATCCTGTTCGGTTCCCATAGAGCATCATCAGCTTCGACAAAATGGTGGAATTTGGAACAATCAGCCAGTCGGACTGTGACAAACTATTCATCACAGACGACGAGGATGAGGCTTTCGAGTATCTTAGAAGCTTCCTCTTGAAAGACAGTGCAGTGACTGGAGAAGGCTACATCCACAAGTCTCTGGCGAAAAGACAGCGAGAGTAAACCGAGCCAAGGAAAATGTTCAAGCCAAGCATCCCGATTCGAACGCTCACATACAAAGGGAAGTACCACATTGAGTGGAATGTGCCATCTCTGCTGTATAACTTCGCACGTATGCCGCATGAACCATTCGTCGTGCATTTTGCCAGTGTCAAGCGTCTACTCATTTTGAAAGGGAACAGCGTTCCAATGCTGCATGCCACTCACTATTTACTCAACTCCAAACGCTCGAGAGTTTCACCGCACCATGATACATAATGTTTTGCCACAGAAGAGCTTTGAATTATAGACATGCGCTACTGCCCTCGTCTTTTTTTATATTGCAATACTTCATATTCAGCATTTATGAAGTGATTCTAAGCTGCTTAAAACTGCCACTAAAAATTTTATTCGTTGGTACGCCGTCCGAGTTAAGGTGCTTCACTGACAACGGAGCGCGATTTTCCCCATATGCATCGCTTTCTAGGTCTATTAAAAACGTGTATAAATTGCTTCCTACCGCGTCTCTGACCTTACTATAACAACGTGGAGTCGACCCACCTGGCGTGTAGACGGGAATTTGCAGCCGAAACAGCACAGCGGCACCGGGACACTTTCGTAAACACGAAGAGCAGTGCCCACCGTTAAATAGCGAAGCATGAGAGTGACTCGTGACGGCGGCTAGAACGGTACTTGCGAATCAGTGGTCAACCTCCCCTTTTTCGGTTGTGCAGTTCGAACAGACTTTCTGTCTGCATCTTTTATTGAACACACAGCATATTCAGCTTTTACCGGGGAAGGATGTGGCTCTTGGAACTTCCCTGGCAGCACGGCCTGTCACACCAGCGTGCTTCTTTCCATTTGGAAAGGCAAAATAGCTGGTTGGTTGTGTACGCTTGGATAGGCCTGCTCTTGGATCCTTCGCGCATGGCACCTTACGGCCTATTAACTTGGTGGTAGTGGATCGCGGGAGGATCCTACCGTCAACTGAGATATCTAGGATATTTCAATCACCGCGGTATATTCTCTGTAACATGATGAAGGATACAATTGCGCTGCCCCACCCATGACTGAACTGGGGGTCGGCACTTAAAGATGCCAAACAGCATGGCTCCCATGGTCCTGACATCGAGCCGGATTCTTGCTGTGCTGCTCGGAATCAGAACCAGGTGCAGCTTACCGCTTGTATCTCGGTCCGTTGACTCTGGAGTCACACTCACGACGCAGCCACCCTTCACGTTACAACGGCGGCATCTGCGTAAGCCACTGTGCTGTTAATTGCCAGCAATGACTCAGGTCATTCGCGTGTCAACAAGCCTGGAGACTACAGTGACCGCATGAGTAAATTTCTTTGAATGCAAACCTGTCAGGATACATGTCGGCTGTCTAAAAGTGAGAACGACTTTGCTCCGGAATTGCTGCGGGAAAACAGGTTCTGATGCACTCGGCCCAGTGCCAGCCAGGCACTAGACGGTGGTAACACAGAAAGACGGCCAGTGGCGCAGAGGTTGAATACGCAAAACGGAAACGCCTGCGTTTTTTGTCTAGAAATTCCAAAAAAGTGAAAACAAGTAGCCAAATCGGCTAGGCATAGCGGATCCTATTATCTGCTTTTCCACGTCAACAGCAACAGGTGCCGACAGTTGAGCCTCATGGTGTTCAGCGGTCAGAAGACGCCGCCAGTGATAAAAAATGGTATAATCCTTCAAAGTTTTCGGTACTACACCCCTTCGTTCAATACGAAAAACAGCCAATCGCCCCCCTCCCGTGGTGCATGCGAACACTCGAAACGGCAAACGTGAAGACACGACGAACCGTTCGGAGAGAATCGCCACCCCCCGCGGTAGACATGGTACTCGGTGAGCTACACGGCAACAGAGTGATCTTGGTGGTGGCCAAATTGCAGCTGCTTTTCGTACCAAACTTTGAGCGATTTTTCGTTTTCATAAAACACGACAGGACGCATGTTTTTCGAAGCAAACGAGCCCTGATAAACTTAACCAAGGTACTGTTGGAGACACCGTTGCTGGGCAGCGCTGTATGACAGCACCCGCGTATCAGCTCGCGAATCACAAGACAAGAGCTGACTGTGACGCTTTTGGCTGTCCTGCGCTTGTCCTCCTGAATTTCAGTCCTACATTTTGCTTTGTGTGCTTTACATTTCCGCTGGTACCGCAGCCCTGGGAAACGAGACCGCCTCGCTTTATTGCGTTTCCGGCAGGCATCTCATCGGGGACGGAGGCTCATGCGATATCACAGGCGATAGCTCTCAAGTCATGACCCTGTTCCCGGCGGAGCTGACGGAATCTGTGGATGAATTACCTTCCCTTCTGCGCTCTGTTGCCTTGTCATCCAACGTAGATCCACAACGAAATGATTGTTCACGGTCCGAATTACAACCGCTCAAGGCTGAAGTGACACCATGGCGGCCCTAGCTGAGCCTCATTTTTGTCGCGGTGCCATCGGGCCGCAAACGTTTCCATTCTGTACAGAACGACGTCGCAGGGCCTCGGCCAGAGAAATTGATGCCGCATGTTCGTGCAAACTGGACTGCGAGTGGCGTCAGTCTAGATCGGAAACACCTCTGGCGAATCCCGGGCAGACAGCCCCACATACAGAGTTCAATTTCTTCTCTACCTCAAGGTCCCGCGCTTCCTCTCATGGTCCCTGTCTACCAAACCAGATTCAGCGTACCTTTAGAAAATTTCAGGACAACTACCGTTCGATTCTTCTCGTTTTACCCTTGCTGCTTCTAGCCTCTTCTCCACCATGTCTTTGTATGCCATGGCAACCGCCGTTTGTCCACACGGGTGAGTTAGACGTTGGTCGTCAACTCGTAGAGATCGTCTCCCATACTACGCTGTTTAAGGGATTGCTCGTTTTTCCGTTGTTGTGGTAACTTTCCTCCAAAGCTTCAGAGACGTAGGGTGGATTTCTCGCCGTCACCGGTCTCCCCTCCGGGCGAATCTGGGACTCGCGTCTCAAGAAACCCCGGAAAGTTTATTTGCATTGTGGGCTATTTTGGGTGCTTCGATACAGTGAAAGAATATGGATCCGTGTCAACCCGTTGGGTGCCGTCCCATGCTCACGCGCGTTTACTTCGTAAATCGAACTTACGCTACGATGGTAGCGCCAGCAGGTCAACGCGTCGGTGAACGCCTGATTGTGGTATCGTGGACCGTTTTTAATGCTAGAGTTTCTCTCCTATGACATTGCGTAACATATAAGTTCTTTTTTCTCAATGATGCCTCCGTCTGCCATAGCGTGCATGTTGTCAATCGGTATAGAAAATACCGTTAGACTAACGATTCAACTTGTTGGGTGGTGCCTTTCGACGGGAAATTTCATTTGCCGGATAGCCACTAGTTGACGGATTAATACTGTTGCTGCAGCGTTTAACGCGCTGCGTTATCCGGCTGCACGACATCTCTACTGGGCTCATCTGTCACTTTTTCGTGGTTACTATGTAACTAGGCAGGTATTGAGTGGTGCCTGGTGATGATGTCACGGCAGGTTTTATGCATAGTACGCACTTTTTTCCCTCACGTGTTGGGGGAGGCACTAGCCTACGACACCAAGACCATGCTGTGAAACACATTTCTGTCATATTGGTAGACCGTTGACACGGCTGCCCCTATCAACTGTTAGATCTAGTTCAGTTCGTGGTAGACACCATGCACATGCAGCGGTCGTTTTCTTCAACGAATTTTGGAACGACCGGTCAAAACGAATAATTCATTCCAAATTAAGGTGTTCACTTATTTTTGCCCGTTTATGCCTGCCCGTTCAGGGTCCGCCTCTCCATTGTCTTTCGGGGACCTCTTTCTTTCTCCGGAGCCCGCCTTCGATATTCTTCTCAGTACCCGATGGAATGGCCAGGCCTCGGCTCTGGTGCAAGCCGAGCTCGTGGGGTACAAGTACGGCCTTACGGCCCCACGCCCGTTACGCGTAAGCCCAGCTACAGTGAAAGTGGTTTCTGGTTGTCAATTTGTGACTCTGGGCATGGAGTTGTATCTTTATTTTATGTTCCCTAGTTTTAGCCCCGACGTAGTGACAGAGTGCTGAGATGAATCTTTCCACTGACCACCAGTGTGTCCAGTGAAGCATACTGAGACAGTTTCTCTGTCGCAGTGCAGTTGATTTGTGAGTCATACACTGCCTTGGTTGGAGTCAGCTGTCGATAATGCACTCCTGGTGTGTGTGGCTGCGGTGTTCAGACTGCAAGGGCACTGTTTGCAGGTATGTCGACGGGACACACAGGGCATACTGCCTCCCGTGACCGTGAGAGACTCAGGACCTTGAAGTTCGCCTGTTGTGTCTTAGCCATGTCCAGATTCGACGGATGTGGAACAGAGATCATGCTACCGACTTCCGTACACTTTAAGGTGACGCTGTTATCAGATTGCCTGATTTCGCACCGTAAAGTTGCTGCTCGCTTTGCTGGAATGCGTTCAGTGGAGGGCTGATGCGGAGGGGCGTCTGCGTGACAATGCGTTGCCGACATTTCTTGAGCGAAGATGCTCCAAAATACGTTAAGCCGTCTTGCTGAGATGCACTCGCTTATCTTTTCTCCTGGCATCTCTTTCAGGTATTTTGGTCGAGAGGTTTCCAAAGCAGGCTTGCCAAACCCTGGTGCAGGAACTAGCAGATGCCTCAATGCTGCAAGAACCGGCTATGGAGTCGTTCGCCGCAATTCAAGGAACTAAGAGCATTGCTGTGCTGCGGCGACTTTTTGAAAAGGTTGTCCACACTCGACAACTGGTGCCAATTGCGGATCAAGCGCGCATCAATGACCTTCGCGTATTGTTGGCAAAGGAATTGAGATATTTGGTGAAACATGGAAACCAGGCCTGGTCGGACAGACTAACAAGCTTTTATGAAGCGGAGCAGTTAGCCAGAAAGAAGCTGGCCGGGAGATTCATGGAGAATATGCAGACTGTGAAGGAGGACTACGAACTTCGAGTCCTTGTGAGGGCAGCAGAAACATCGGATGTGGGCATTCAGAAAATGTTTCTAGTCGATGTGCTAAACGAATTTCCGAACGTTCTTCTCGAGGAAGACTTTTTTTCTCCCAAGCTCCAGGATTTTTTCTCCAGCGTCCTGCAGTATCCACGTTCCCGGGTTACTATGGATAGGGAGGCTATGGAAGCTCTGTTACAGACCCACATGCAGACTAAGGCGGCGAGCAGCGAGTCGCTAACGAATGACCTCTTCAAGCACGTCGTTGACAAAGACCAATACTTTCACTCCTTGGCCAAATCATTGTTTGTTGAAGTGCTTACGCTGGTGTGGAACTACTACTACGAACACAGTCAGGGGATGCTTCAACTTCTTTTTGAGAAGAAAGATGCATTCGAGTTTCTAGCGGAGGAGATTCAGCGGCTGCCCCAAATGAGTGCAGCAGCAGACGTAGGGCCTGATGCCAGTCGCCAGGGTCGCGTCGAGCTTTCTGGTGGTGCTGACGCCCGGAAAGCCTTTGCGTTGGATGCGTTTGGTTTCGGAACCATCCTTCACCTGGCTACTTGGCAGACAACAAACAATTATGGGCATTTGGCCGTTGTTCAGGGAAACTGCCGCTTCGCTTATATCGCGGTGACGCGATCTGAATCGAAGAAGTCTGCTTTGGATCACTCTGCAGTTGTAAGCACCCGATTCGACGCCACATTTCACGCGCCACCTTCGGTCGTTCTTTCTGGAACCTTCTATCGTACCAAGAAGTCTTTCTCGTCGGCTTTGTACCGTCGTCTGAAGACTTGGGATAGTCTTGGAGATCCGCGCGAAGGTAAGCAACGGAGGATGTGGACTAAACAGTGATACGAAGTCGGTTGCCACACTTGCACTTGAACACGCCAGCCATGAATCTTGTGAAGAGCGGCTGGTAGCTATCTGCACTGCTCGGTTTCGAAGGCCACAACTGCACTGCCTTTCTGCAGAGATCCTCACTCTGGATGTCTGGATGGTATACTCACAAGGCGGTATACAGTGTATCTCCGGGACAGTACCTGACTGACATAGTAGCAAGATCACTGTGACTGAGCGTTCGGATGAACGTTATGTGGAGTCCCGCAAATTGTCGTTCAGGAGTGGATATGCTTGTTCGTGCTCGACAACTACATTGATGCAGTTCTCTAGATGATCCTAGTCTTGACAAGGTCGCAAGTTGTTGACTGCCTTGTGGTCGATCGTTGCTTTGTGTGTCATTCAGAGATAAAGATCAGACACTTAACTGCAGCTATGGCGACAAAGCTCCGCCGCGAAGTGCTAGAGGCGCCCGACCAAAACTTACAGGCTACCTGGGATTTCGCCTCTCTGTTCGGTAGGGAGGGAATATCGTGTGAACCGTCTAGAATTTTGACTGTATATGTAGCTGGAACTGTCGTCGATGTCGCCTGATGTGAAGCTCAGCGACATACCGTTAACCAACGACACCTGTACTGGCGAAACTGCACCCGTAGTATATTCGGGCACAAGCCATGGTCGGTCGGACAAGCGGAGACAGGCTGACAACTCGAATTCAGCTGCCATTTGAGACCCACCTACGGATCTCTTTTCTGTCGGTTTCGTGCTTTCTGTTCAGGACAAAAAGATGCAGACTTCACAAGGGCCTTCAGAGGTGCGGCGGAGAGTAAGTCAACGCGAGGAGATCATGCTTTGACTGAAGGGGGCAGGATTCACAGCTCTTGCTTTTATAGGCCCGACAAGACGCTGCCTGCAATTTGCTTTTCAACATTTCCCTTCACCGCTTCTGCCGTCCCCCTCGTGCACGGACAAAAACGGACTGCATTGACGGCGGCTTTAAATCACAGCAGCTTGACATCTGCCGCGTGGAGAAAAGTTGTGTCTTTGTGTGTGTTGCTTCGCTTTAGCATGCTTTGAGAGCATGTTTGTCAGCGCCACGTCATCGCTGAGGCCGCTGTTCAACATGGAGTTGGCACATCTTCTTTCTCGACGGAATAATCGCACAGGTCAAACTGCTGCTCGTCACCCAAAGGAACAAGCCATCAGAGATGCTCTGCGCGCTAGGCTTGCGGCAGAACGTTTGGAGGCCTCCAAGAAATTTGCTGAAAGACTCCGAACCATTGCAGACGACCCTAACCAAAACGTGGTTTCTTTCCGGATACAGCCGACGCTGATCGGGACGATTCTCGAAGGTCTCTTCTTTTATGGATACGACGTACTGAACTCTATCGAACTGATCAGCAGTATCCCCGAACTGAGCAACGTGCGGATTGCTCTGCAGATCAACATTCGCGGGCTCCTGGCGCTTCACCGACTTCTCAACCGGTCTCCACTCACTCGTCTAACCTACAGGGTCGCAAAGGACCTCCGACTGTATAGTCCTGTCGGCGCTCAGGACTCCATGCGCCGCTCTTTCATCTCTCGTCTCAATACTGTAATGAAACTTGCCTGGCAGTTCCACTCACGCAGCTTTGATAATCAAATCGACTTGCTGCCTGCTAATGACCTCCGAACGATCCGGGAAAAACTTGTTCATGCGGGCTTCGAATCCCCCGTAGAGACACCTCGGAAACGAGCGCTGTACGGTCCTGGCGCTCTGCCAGAGACGTTCGACTCCTCTGGATTTACCACCGCCTTCATTCTTGTCGCAGTAGCAGAACTTCAATCCGCTCCGATCGAGTACCTCGACGAGGTGGGCCGCCTTTTCTCTGTCAGTTGCCGCAAGTGTACAAGTCAACGTCAGAGCTTCATCGCCACAAGCAAAGGTCTAGTGCGCGTCCCGCAGCCGGGACTGCCTGTCGCGTCCCTCTCTCTGCCATCGACTCCCCCAGATCATCAGTTTTCGGGACTTAAGATATGGGAGGCCCCAAGAGCATCTGTGATAGGTACGCAGAAGATCCTTGTTTCTCCTCGGTCACGCATCCCTTTCAAATTGGGAAGCAGGGGGGTTCTCTTGTTACTGTGGAGGCTGCGGCAACGCTAGTACTGAAAAGAACGGAGCTACATATTAGATTATCTTCGCTCCCATGGTCTGTAGTAAGTTAACATTAAAACCGGAGGTCACACATAAAGGGGATGCCCTTGACGGCCGGCGTGACAGTCGATTTGGTGAGTACGAAGTGGTGACATGTTTGAAGTCAGTAATCGAAGACCGTCTGTGTGTTTCCCCTTTCGTTTCATGCAGTGCCCCGTGCGCCGCGGCCTCATCAGGCGCGCCGAATTCTCGGCCATATCCAGGCCTTCGTCGGTGAGTGCTCATGCTGTGATGTCACTGCTTCGTCCAAGTCTGGGGTGTCAGAGGTGCCCGACGTATGGAATGGTGGTTTCTTTACAGCCGGGGACTGCAGTAGACCGTCGCTAGGCAAGACACGTAGGAAAGCGTGTACCGAGCTTTGCACTTGTTGCCGTCAAGAAAGCGGACAAAATAAATTAAGTCCAACTCGACCGCGGCAAACATCGAAGTCAACAAATGCTTCAGTTGCCACTGCAGATCCCCTTTGCCAATGTAGCCAGGAACTGATGCGTTGGAAAGAGACCGTGGTTGCTTGCTTTCTGCCACGAGGACTGAACACCCGAGTGCTTGCTCATCGTTTGTGCATGCACAGTGAGCATTAGCCACTCTATCGCGGATATCCAGAACCAACGCGGCTGTGTCACATTTTTGTTTCCTTCAGGGAGGAAAGGAAAAAGTAGGATGAAGTCTGTTCCACCTAGTGCTTCATGCCAATTCGACGGTGTGCTGCATCGCCTTCTATCATACTGCACAAACGGCGACAGAGGGGCCGCCCGTCCCCAGATGCATCGATTTCTCCACAGTGTTCTCTGATAGCTTCGTGGTCAGTTCGTCACGGCTGCAGCGCCAGCAACTTCTCACTTTGAAGGTCGCCCATATAAAGTCATATATTTCGCTGTCGTATGTAGCGCGTAACCGTAGGGAGCGAGAGGAGTCCGACCAGGCGAAGGGGTGATTGTGAAACGCTCGGGGCCACAGCTGTGTCAGTGCTTGACCTGTTTTTCGTCGCCTCTCTTCTGATTTCTTGCAGACGCTGAGCGACGTGTTTCTCATCTGAACGCCGCGGTGACTGAGGCAGTCATCGCCGACGCTGAGCTGCCTGAGCGCCTGAACATCTGCACAACACTATCGCGAAGTTTTCCTCAGTGTCTTGTGCAGCCGATTCTGAACTGTGACCCTGGAGACCAGTCATGTATCCGCAGAATCGACGCAGTTTCGGCCGAGTTTGAAGACATGTTTGACAGATTATGGCTGGAAATAAGTAACGCACGCTTTGCGCCAGAGCGCCTCCGCGCCGAAGCTCATTGGCGTATGCTGAGGCCGGCTGTCGTCAACCTTGTCCGTGCAAATAGTGAGTTGGCGGCCAACCCAGAGCAGTCCCCAACACATTTCCAAGTGATATCAGTGAATTGTTTGGCAGGGGAACATTTTGCGAAATGGTGAAATTCATGGATTCGTTGGCGGTTCATCTCGTGATCGACGGCTACTCTGCTCACACAGTACGCCTCTGCGGTCTTCTGCTGGCAACGTGCGCATGCAACTGCATCCGTGCACTTTGTTCGATGAGATTTGTCCTCTAGCTTCAGAACTTGGAGCGCGCTCGCAGAAGTCAAGTTACCATATCTTAGTGGAGATATATCGAATGACCGATATACAAAAACATACAGAGAAATAGACATGTATAGATGTACGACAGATCTAGAGACAGACAGAATGACATATGTGGATTAGCTGCCACGAGCATGCATTTGGAAGAGCAGCTGTGACCGCCCTGGCTGCCTGCAAAGTGGTAAGGGAGACGTAGTGACCCTTCCTTATGTGTTGTGGTGTGCTGGCAGGTCCCGAACTCACTCCAGAGGAGTATCAGTTACTGACAACGACGGATCCGCATTTCCTACAATCAGCGGAGGGCCGGACCGCCGCAAGGATGCTTTGGATCCGGCTAACACTCAAGCAACCAAAACAACTTTCTGCGGCCGAGTTCACTCGCCTGCAGGTCTCGTTCGAAGAATTCGGCCAGGGTGCACCTGCCCCCTCAAAGGCGATTCAGCAGATCGCAACTTACTACAAGAACGAGATAGATGCGGTCGCTAGCGACACCCAGCTGGGTATGTCACCGTAACTCTCGAGCCACAATTGGTGACCATTTATCAGACCCAGCGAAGAGCGTTAAGTGGACCGGTCTCTGCAGTTGGATTCGCAACGGGTTGTTGTAGCGCCTCGTGTTCGACATTGACGATCGAAGACCGCTATTTTCTGGCGCCTCATTTCTGTATCAGCTTGGATATCGATCGGCCTGCAGCCGCAGTCAGCTTCAGACGCGACAGCAGCGCACTATTGATACTGTAGCCGGACAGCTGCATGATCCTTTTCGACGCAAAATGTTCATCCCAACTACCCTGTCGCAGCATGCGGTGCTGTTGGTGTCAGGCGGCCAGGCAGAGGCGGCACTTGAAGCAATTACGAACAAGTCTCGTACAGAATTTGC
Organism: Toxoplasma gondii ME49; assembly: GCF_000006565.2. NCBI lineage: Eukaryota > Apicomplexa > Conoidasida > Eucoccidiorida > Sarcocystidae > Toxoplasma > Toxoplasma gondii. Next base: position 1,131,400 of record NC_031477.1, read on the forward strand.
TTCACTTGGAATACGTAAGGTGCTCGGAAAACACATTCATCATTTTCTCTGTGTATCCATGTGGGCATTCGTTTCCAACGCAGATTCAAGCGAACATGAACATGTGGTACTGACGATTCACTAGGTAGAAATGCCGGTCATTTCGGTTGAGTCGCTGGAGTCGCAGTACGAGGTGGTACCCGCCTACAGAAGAGCACGTGCAAAAATCGGGGGAGTGGGGAGAAGGCAAGTTGGCGACTGGGATATGGTGATAGCCACAAGTTGTACAGAGCCGTCCGCAGAAGTTGACAGCCTGAAGGACCTTGTCTCCGCGTCCTACTTTTCTGACCGCCACAGGCGGTCGGAGGAACATATATTAGTTGGTCTACACAATGGCACATTCGTGACTCTGCTTTCTGTTCTGTCCTGTGTTACAGATGAAGCTACAGACAAGCGTTTGCTGAAGCGTGTGCTTTTGGATCTCTACCATTTTCGTTATGATTCCCTATTCGACTTTTTGCTCGGGTCGTTGTCAAGGACGGCGGATTTCCCCCCGGCTTTCCGATCCTCTGTGACATCATGCTTGTTGGCGGCCAGGAAAAACGAGCTTGAGTTCAACCGTATGATAAGCGAACTAGAGCACCTTAGTGGCGTTCCTTCTCTAACACCCTATACTATCAAAGAGTGTTTCGCAGCGGCTGCCGAAGTTGTGGAGGCTGAGGCTCAGCAGGCCGGGGCGCGTGCTCCCATCCCCATGCCCGCGCAGATTTCTGTTTTGACGAACAACACGTACTTTTTGCTTTTGACGTTCCACCGCTGTAAAACTGTTTTTGAGGCACTGGAAAAGTTTCGAGCTCTTCGCCGTCCTCGCGAAAGCGAGCTTTTGGAGACATCCAATCTCCAGCAGCTGACAGATAGCGTTCGGGTTCTGACAAGAGCCGCATTCCGTGGTCTTCTTCGCCGGACACCAGGTTTTTGCGAGTTTGCGTACGCATTGGTGGCTGCGCGAACCCGGAAGGATCTCTACATTTTAGAGGCTCCAAGTCGTCGGAATTCTGCAGGCAGAATTCTTCGCATTGGCGCGGCCTCCACCGGACTTTTCAACACGCGTTCTAGTAGAAGCGTTAGCATTCTTTGTGTTCCTTATTGCCACATCTTGGGGCAAAACAGAGGAAACAATTTCAATCTCGTCGAAGCCATTGCTGGAGGTCAGAATACGTCTTACACTTGTCACAGCCTTGAATGAACTGTATAGTTCGTTCGTTGGTGACCTGCTGCCAGCGAGTGAAGAAGCGACGCCTCTGCATTTTAGGCTGGCTGATTGGCTTTTGCATGCACGTGACTTTGTCTCGAACTCCGCTACTCCGTCGTGTAGTGCCCCGCCATTGGAGCAAAATATTTTTTCCTTTTTCACTGTTTCCTGCCACCAACGACTTTTGTGTTTGTAGAGGCGAAGCGGCAATTACGGGAGCGTGCAGTTTCGCTCCGTCAACTCGTGAGCGACATTGCTCCGAAACTCAAATTCTTAGAGGAGATTTCGTACACAACGCTCCGTTCTGCTGGAAAACTATTGCCAACCCAGAGCCGAGTCTTCGTTCCCGCCGAAACCGCCATATGCAAGGAACAAGAGAGCCCGGTGTCCGGCGTGTTCGTGGTCCATGAAACATGCGCACTGACAAAAGTATCGAAGGAATTTTTTCTAGAAGCGCTCAGCGTGACGATGGGCATCGGACAACTCAACCCACTCACATGGCTGCGCTTCTGGCTGGCCGGTAACGATGTGCTTCTCGATCTGGCAAAGGAGGCGCTCCGGGATAAACTTGCAGATACTAACAATTCGGAGACAAACGGCCTGGAGGGATTTGTGAAGAACCCTGAGTGGCGCCGGATGGTGCCTTACATCTACGAGGAGGTTGTGCAGAGACTGAACAACTCTTTATCGAGCTTCCGAGAAATTGCCAAGCTTCTTCGATGGATCAGACCCGCAAGTAATCTCTCTCATTCACTCGACTGAGTCAGTGCGGTTGCTCGAGCTAACATTTTTTTGTCGGGTTTTGCGTACCGTCTGGATGTTCAGGGGTAAAAGTTTATTATCCAAGCTGTGAGAAGGTTCGCAGTGGCAGGGACGAACCGCGGCCGTGCACTGCCATAATCGCCTTATAGGAGGGTAGTCTCGCTGTACAAATGATCCGTGATCCAGAACTGTATAATGCAGCATGTGCCAATCCGGGGTCACGGCAGAATTGAAAGTGGTCGAGTCGGGCAAACGGCTCTGTGTACGTGTGTGCGTGAATGCTCGTATCCTTTCAAGCGGCTGCTGTAGAGCCATAGAGGCTCTCTTCTGCCAGGATGCACGACGGAGTTCTTGTGTGTTACAAAAATGCCGCATTGCAGGAGTTTCAGGGGAAAAGCTGGATCTCTGCTGGACTATGCTTTTTGTGTGCAGCACGAGCTGTGAAGAGGTCTATTGCGAACCTGTTTCGATTTTTCCGGCCAGTGCGAAAAGAGAGAAAGCAGAGGGAAGGAGCCAACGTTGCTAAAGGTTAGCAACCACACCAGTGAATCCGAGGCAGCTTGGGGAGTCGGATAGATATTGTAGTTGCGCTCGTCGCGGGAACAAGCTGCTGCGAATGTGCCCTACTTGACCGCCCAGCGCCCCTGGTGCGGGGAGTCAGATGAGACTGCATGTTATAGCCAGATCCAGAGGCGCTACTTTTTTGCGCCCCTGCATTCTGAATCCTTTTGTCCACTCCCCTGGCTGAGCTGCGTGCAGAAGCAAAGCCCTTCACAATGGAGGGCGTCTTGGACACGGATTCAATCGAGCACCTCCCGGATGTATTTTTTATGAAGAACTGGCGTGCGTTCTCCATCTGCATGGACAACGGGGAAGACGGCCTTGAGTTTGCTCCTGCATATCGCTTTGCCACCGCAATCGGCACGAGTCTGAAAGCTGCCCAGCGGTTCCCCACAGAGACTTGCGTGATGTATGGGTCCGTTCGGGGACAGCGTTCTGTCATGGCGACATTTAATCGCATGGCGGTGGATTATTTCATCGGTAAAGGAGGCGTCCACGATTCTGTCAAGCGGTTGATCGAGCAGATGCTGGTGGCTATTCTTCATGCGTGCGACCGGTCGAACTCGTCCCAAGAGTTGGTGACCTTCTGCGACTCCGTTCGCGCCTGCCGCGGACCCAACATGAAGAAAAGCCAGATGAGATTTGCTGAGGGTACGTGCTCAGAGGCTGTCTGACTAGGTAGCAGCCATTTTGTGGGACCTAAGGGAAGGAACTATCCAGATCAAGGGATCAGAATAGCGGACTGCTATGACGTAGGAGTGACTGAAATCGACCTCGTTTTTCTGCACATTTCCAGGAGAGTCCGGAGACCTGAAGATGTGCCAGCGCTGATGGAACAGTCAATGCACTGATTCTCGGAGCGCGGGTCAGACACAGACGAGGCCTGGTTGCCTACTCAGCACTCGCCGCAGGATCTCCTTGAGACACACCGTGCCGCTGCATTTGGGCATTTTTTCCTTCTCGCAACGTTGTGCTTGATTTTCCTTTTCAGTGGAATGCATCATGAAATCGGTACAAGATGTCCTGGCGTCAGATCACGACCCACGCCGGCTCGAAGCTCTTCTCAATGTGCTCACTGGCATTTTTGAAGAACTTGGTCACCGAGTGGCCATCTGGAGTCAGCCGCTGGAGAAGCTGTTTAGTTACGAGCCCGCAGTAAAAAGCGTTGCCGATTCCTTTGCCATTCAACTGATTGTTGGCCCGGGGGGTCCAGCCGCCACGGAAGGTGGACCTCCAGGCTGTGGTCTGTACGTGGTCTCGCCGGCATTCACACTGAAAACACACCTGGAGATGGCGTCGCGACGTCGAGAGGGTAAGCAAGCAAAACTGGCCCTGCAACCGCAGTGGGATGACTTCGAGCTGCTAGTATGTCTGCGAGGACAAATGCGGGTGCGGGAAACGGACATCTTACTCGGCGGACGACAAAAAATATCCCGTCAAGACTACATGTTGCGGCGAAGTCGAACTTTGAAGGCGAACGGATTTCGTGGGGGGTGTGGGATAGAACCAGTGCTCGTTGACGGTGCTCGATGACCTCTTTTCAGGACACACAGACGTATGTCGTATGCAATTGAGGCTATGCTCTGCACGGTGTGCCACACGCATGCAGAGACTCGCTCTCTGTGTGTAGAGTTCCATATATTGTTCGTTTGCAGCAGATCTATGAGTGCTTGCGTTGCCGTGTGTTCACAGGGGCTGGTGCACCAACGGAGAGCTACTCTGCTGGTAAGAGTGATGCGTGGAGGCAGTTGTTTTGTGTTCAAGGTGCCGTTCTGTCAGCTGAACATGTCGGGAACCTCGACAATCGTTAGCTGAGAATTGCTTCCGTGGGACATGCCCTCCATATGTGTGGAGGGAAGCTGCTAAAAATTGTGAGAAGGCTATACGAAACCGAATCGTAGTCGAACCCCTCTTGCGCATCGACTCAAGGTGTTGACGGAAGATTGAAGACTGGCGGGAACAGGTATCACATCTGACTTCTCGTCAGTCGACGTAGACGTCAAACAGCTCTAGGGCTCCGCCGGAATGGGTGTATTTCCTTCTGCCCATTTGGATCAGATAAGCTTCCGTCAATCCAGAAACCTTCCCCCTGCAAGCTTTGTGCTGCTCCGGTGGATTCTCAGAGGCAATAGAGGTTCTAGAGGTTTTTCTTCAAGAGCAGGCTGCCGCCGTCGAGGCCGTTCGATACGTTTCCGCGGCGCCATTCGAGTCTCTATCTGCGATCATCGACAAGATCATAGCTCATCCGGATCTGGATTTGCCCAGCGTTCTGATACCGGCACAGCTACCCAAAGTGCTTGGACCCAATCCAGAAAACGAAGAAATCATCATGCAGCAAAGCGAATTTCTCGGTGAGGAGGCATGAAAGCACATCGAGTCAACAAGTCGTCACAAGCACGTTCTAAAGTAGTGGTCGATGTCCTCGCTCGAGTTCCTGTTTCCCTCGTTCCGGGAAAATGTTCTTTCTGCTGCCAGGAAGAAGTGTGGCAGGTCCCTGTCCGGTGTGAACAGAAAGAATTGTACGTTCAGGGATTAGGGTTAACAAAAGCACCTGCGCCGGCTACACTGTTTTCGAGCCATGTGAATTAACATACACATGAAACCGGAAGAGACTGCTGTAGCATGCATAAAGTAACTTGCCATCTTGCTGCTATTTTTGTAACTAAACCCTCGAAATAGACGCTCACACACGGTAGCGGGATTGGCTGAATCACTCTTACCCACCTGCTGCGGTGCCGTGTGGATGCTGCCAAGTGACACAGATGCATGATGTACGTACACAATCGTCCTGGGTTTTGATCTGTTGACTTGGCGGATTTCAGATGACGTTTTCCGGCCGCGTGTAGCGGGGTCGATTGTTGAAGCCGAGATCCTCAGAAATCTCACAATGCGTCAAGCTCTCCATGCGTGCATGGTTACGCGAAGTCCGTGTATAAACGAGCTACAGGAGCTCAAGAGGCGTGTGTCGGCCACCCTGACTCTCTGTCGGGAAAAAGGTGAGAAACTTCTACGTCCACGCCTACTCACCATCAGTCCACTATACAGCTTGCTAGCAACCACCTGTGCATTGCTCGCTGTCATCGCCGTCTGTTTGGAGTGCTAGCCGCGTTTGAACTGTCAGTATTCGGAGCAAAGCCATGTGAAGTTTGAAGCCTCCCACATTCTGGCGTACACATGCCATCATTAACAGGACGGTAGAGGCGACCCGACAAAGACTGGAGGACCTACCTTCAGCCGGCTTCCTCAGTAGAGGGGTGGACGCGGAGATACTTTGAAATCCCCCGTTTCGTCGTGCGGAAAACGTTAGCAAGTGCATCATTCGTGAGAGAGCGAGCAGTGTGGTGCGTCTTGTTTGTGGTTTTACAGCGGAACAGGATCTGGTCCTTGGGATTAGGCGAGGGCAGCGCACAAAGCTTATTTCCACGATTGAGGATGTCCATCGTACCCTCTGCACCAGTGATTCTTCCGGCGGGAGTTGGCAACCGTCGAACAAAGCCGAAGTCGCTTTCCGAGCCTTGTCCAAGTTCTACGCGCCTGCTGACTTCCACGCGATGTACTCGGGGATCTTTGATGCTCCACTACCTGCGGTTTCAATTGACTTGGAAGATAACCCCACAAGATCTGTTGAAAGTGAGTGCTGGCAGTTTTTCACAAGCATGTGGCGGTCACTGCAAAGCGTTCTGTATCTCAGCGCTCTGAAGGGTAAATGGTAATCGTCACGTTGGCTCTGAAGGCAGTTTTCCTGGAAAAGGTTCAGCTCATCACTGCAGACAGGTTGTGGCCAAATCGACCCCCTTACCATTTTTATGGGTTCTGCGTCTCTTGGTGGCCATGACGCCCCGAGTTCCGACATTGCCAAATGATCATACATCTTCATATATGCGGATACAGCCACCCGACGTACGTGTACCTGCGCACATCTATGTGCACAAATGAGGGTGTATACATCTACTTTTATACACAGATACAGAGACGCACATGAATATAGCCTCTACGCTTTGATGCCTGTCCCACAGGCATCAGGTCGATGCTGACACTGCCGCAGTGGTCCACGATCCTGACCAAACTCACTAATGACGTCGCTGCCGCGGTGGGATCTTCGGACCTAGGAGCTAACGTGGATATTTTGGAGCAGATGCGATTGTTCAAACGAACATGCTTCGACATCGCTCAGCGGCGTCTACGCGATTCCCTGGCTGTCATACAGATTACTGTGAAGAAAAATGGTAATATGACAAGGGATGCCTGGGTTGGTCAATTTGGCGTGCACTGCCTCCTCAGCTTTGTTCCACTCCCTTTATTACTGTCACTCTGCGTCGCCACCGCAGAGTAAAAACGATTAAGCGGCTCGGTGCCACCTTGCCGAGCTAGTTGACAGTCAGGAGAAAAGCCTCAAAAGCATAACTTGTTGATCTTACGGATCTGCAGTAGATCCACACCACCGTGGAATTCACACACTCACAAAATCAAGCCATGTCTCCTTTGACTCCAGGAGCGGAAGGTTCTATTATCTGTTTGATGTAGCATCTCAGTCTTTGTTCATAGACAGAGGGCTGTGGAATCCCAAGACAGGCGGTCATGTGCTTAAGTTTGCGAATGCCCCGCCGTTCCATTCGACAGAGGTGCGTTCGCCCGGGGCTGCAAAGTCCCGTTGAATGTTTCCACGTGTATTTGTTCTGGTCCTGTAGCGCCATCATGGGCGTCGGATATCGAGCTTGAGTTCGAGCAGCGCGAGCGCCACAAAAAGCAAAGTAAGGAGCACTGCCACTTTCCCTTCCAAATGCCGCGCCTGTGACACCGCAAACATAGGTAGACGGATGGCGACGACGTGACTGACCTTCGAATGGAGGGACCCTAGACAGACAAAGCGGTGCAGCTGCCTACATGAACTTGAGAAGAGATGCTGACGCTCCAGTGGAGATATTCCCGGTGCTGTCGTTGCTCCGACTCAATCGTTTACCGGGGAGTGCCAGCGGCGTATGCGGTGAAAACAGTGTTGGTCCGGCGGCTTCTTATGCTGTCCTTTCAGTCGTCACTTCGGTCCTCAACGATTGCTGCACCAGGGATAAGTTCGCCCACCAGGGAGCGACCACTGCTGCTCGTAAGGAAAAGCCGTTTCGATTCGCCTTACGTTTCAGGACTGAATCGCTGTGCCAGGCGATAGTCCACAACAGGAAGGAGACACTCTTGCTGTAGACACGCGGACCTTCGCAGTTTTGCGTCGACAGATCCGACAGTATTGAATTTTCTGTTGTGTCAGCCGCTGATGTCTCTGCATGCCGTCACAGACCAGTTCATCCAGGGCTTGCGGTCACAAGGCATGGCCGCAGAGTGGGCGGAAGTCTTCCAAAATCTGACGGACAACCGCCTCACGCATATCGCGTGGATGCAACAAGCAGTGAATATTGACATACGAAAAATGGGAGGTACGGACACCACGTATGGTTGACGTTAATGAGGTCACCGTAACTGCGAATGTTGCCCTGTGAACCTGCAGTGCGTCTGGGGCCGCTCTGCGAAACACTCGAGCAGCTGTCGGTGAATGGGTACGAAGAATCGCCTGTCTCGTGCCTCAACGATGATATGATCTAGGGGCGAGAAGCCGGAAGACATGGATATCTTTGCTGTTCTTGGTGTCAGGAGTATTCTTAGTTCTATTGTTTTTGTTGGTACATGTGTCATTATCGGATGTGATGCAGGATGTAGAAGCGCTATGTCCTCTCGATGGTTTACGCCGCCTTTGGAGGAGAGATCTCATTAAAAACAGCAGATTCATTGTGTGCTGATTCTGTGTTTTTTGTGACTGTAATTTACCTCAGAGAACGAACGGGGGATGGCGCAGAGCTGCCATGAACCCAAATTCTGGAGGCTCGGTGCCGCCGCATGCACGTGTGAGTACACACTCATTTCGGGAAAGAAATTCCTGCTTGGCGTCAGATTTATTTTATGCTGCAATCAGGCATGTATGAGGGGGGCCACAGTTGCTGCAGAAAAGTTTGGAACGTGGGGAAAGCTCCACAGAACAACACTGCGACAATTTTTGCCTGCAAGCTCGTAGCCGTTGCTTGTGAGAGAGGGCGTCTAGATTAAAGTCGGTCGATGTGATTTGGCAGGCTTCGCCCAAGTTGATTCTCCTGTGGGCACCTCGAGAAACTAGAATAGAATACCCCTTGGTTACGGTAGCTAAAGACCGCCACATGAATCACGAATCTTCGCCTTCAATATTCCCAAACAGATTCTGTGAGTTGCGAGCCGTGGAAAGTATTCTCGCTGAGTGCCATTTCATTCTACTAGGCCCTCAGTTGATATCTTTGCCTCACGGTACGTCTGATAGCAGGCTTCCGCATACTTTGCGAAGAGCACAACTTATTTGGAAAGATGTTCAAATCGAGACACCTTGAGCTCCCTCAGCGTTCGCTATCGGCGACCTAGTGGGCATCGTGTGGGTCTCGTGTACAGCGATCTTTGCAGCAGGGTGGTTTCGGTTGACTGATCTGCAGCACTGTTTCTCAAGCGCATGCGGTCACGAGGTTTAAAACTGGCAAGGTACACTCCTGTCACCAAGGCCGATCTGGAGGACATGACTCAGACCTACGAGGAGTGGATGGACAAGGCGAGGAACGTTGCGCTTGTCGAGAGTAAGGAACGAGGATCGCAGGGCAGCGAATCCTTTCCTTTTCGTTTGCGCTTAGGATGTTTTCTTGCACAAGAGAGTCGCGTGCATCTGAGCAGTGATCTGTGATTTTGTGTGCAGAAAAAGAAGGTCTCAGCGTCATCAAGATCGACCGATACGCGAACGCCGAAGCTAAGGTGTGGGTGCGCATTGCAGAGGCTCTCTACATTCGACCCAACTCCACGTGGGCGTCAGTTCGCCAGGGGATCATCAACAGCAGCGACGGAATCTACCTCTCCGTTCTTGGGAGGAAGAAGGCGTACCAGCTGTTCGGTGCTGTTCAAGGTAAGCTCTCTCCAGTCGGTACTCGTTATCTTCTACCGGCAGGCATGTGAGTTGAGAATACAGACCTGCACACACGGTGGCCATGGCTGGAAGTTGTACGACATCTTTTGATCTTGCCCATTCCTTGATCGCAGGCAATGGTTGATTGCCCTGTCCGATGCCCGTGCGATCCTTAGAGTGGAAGCTGTGAACGTGAACTTTCCTGTGTTGCTTCAGGTCTTCATCGAGCAGTGTCGTACGTCAAGGAACGGCACTTCAATCAGTTTGGAGCCTTTTTGGTGACAGGTAAACTGAACGGTCGACAGAGCACATACGCACACTCACATGTCGGCGTTTGCTGATGTCTCAGCCGGATCTGTTACGACTTGATCACTCTCTTTTTGCTACAACTTCTTCGAGCGCCAGTGTTGCCTCGTCATCAAGGATCTCCTCTTGGCTGGCCGGTGTGTCTGCAGATGCGTTGGTGCACCGCCTCAGGGAGCAAAAGATTTTCGACAGTGGCAACAGTGCCCTTACCATCGGTAACATAAAACGAATTAGGGCATTCGCCGAGTGGAAGCGGAAAGTTCTCCTCCTGAAAGTCTCCACAGGTGAGTAATGTTTCTGTTCCGCGTCGCGCCCAGAGACTGCTTCGGCTGCGGTGTGCTACTGGCACCCTTCTCTCCCAGAAAAAGATCTCCAGCGCTACACGCAAATATGTAGCTTCCGCAAGAAATCGATAGTTTTGTAGACGAACAAGTTGGTCGGCTAGACCTGTTTTCAGTTACACTGTTTTGTTAGGTCCCTTTTAGAGTCTCCTCCCTTTTTTGCGAGGTAATTTCCGTGGATTTCGGGAGCCGTTTCCTTACCTCTGGAATGGCTTCATCAGGCAGCCTGCCGAACCGTTTTCCCTGCACGACTTTCTCAGTAATCATCTCTGTGACGGCAGGATCCATGAGCGTTTCCTGGGGAGTATGTATTACGAGTTGGACTCCTGGTTTTGGGTCCGATGGTTAGACCCTGAGAGCACCTTTACATCCCTTAAATCATAAACAGGATCAAATCTTCCTTGAGCGACTCGAAAATCAGTAGGCATAGCGTGAAAGCTCTTTTGTTGTCCACGAATGAAGTTACATATTCGATTGTCTTCTCTCCCATGGTCTGTATTTTGTTGTTGTGTTAATTAAATAAGTTTCATCGTTCCCGATATATCATTAACATGTTTATGATATAAATACTAACAAACCCCCCGGTTTTGGAAGGAATTGCTTTCACGACCGCATCTTATGCTAAAAAGTGCCGTTCAGGTACGACATGACGTGTGAGCTCGTCTTCGATGTTTTGCAGCTGTCTTTCTAGAGAAGGCGTCTGTTAGGAAAAGACAGATTTTACAAATTTAGATTGCCTTGTCGGTATTCTGCGCTGCTTTCCGCAGAGATGATCCGGACACCGGTTCCCGTATCTCTCGTTCAATCGATGGGTCAACACAAACACCTTGTCCGCCTCCTCAGGTGGTTTTCGAAGAGCAAAAGCATGATGAACATGATTCGAACCTCAGTGCTTTCCATCGTGCGTCTGGCCCTGACGCCAGCTCTGTTGCGGCTTGTGAATCCTTGGAAGACGGCCAATACTCCCGACCATTCTGATGCTTCATCAGGCGATGTGGCGCCTGCAGTGATCACCGGCCTGGTGATGGTAAGCATTTTTTTGGACAGTTACTTCGGCGTGAACGTTCCACTCCTGCTGGTCTTGTTGCCGCCCATTATTTCCTTCGTCAAATCGTACTCGATGAAGAATCTGCTGGAGCAAATGATCGACAACCTCGAGCTGCCGGAGCTTGCAGCTAATATTCTCGAACCTTTCTTGCCTCAGCTCGAACAGTCTCTCGTCCAGTGCATCCGGGACTACGTCACAGTTGATTTCCTGGACGGCATCATCCGCCAGTATCTGAGTAGCCGCTTCAACCTCGACGCTTTGAACCTGGCCTCAAAAATCAAAGACATCGCCGAGTTCCTCGTCACGTTCACTCGCAAACGCGCCGCGGTCATGCTCATCACGCTGAAGCGGTATTTCATCACGCCGACGCTCCAAGACTACGTGCGTACTTTGAAAGACTTTGTCGTCAGTGTCGTGACCAACGGCGCTGACGCGATCGCCCACCAGCTGCTGTACCGGCCGCGGAAGCTTCACCCGGCCATCTTTCTGTACATTGTTCGTGGCACTTCCTTGATCGACGCCGTGGGACTGAAGGATTTCTACGAAGTCGTCCTCGCCGTGTTCCGGGACCGCGCCCTCGCCGCGATCAATCCGACGATCACAATTTCTCCAGAAGTCACAGCGGGGCTGACGCGTTTGGAGAAGATCATTGCCTTCGGCCTGTTCCCGCCAACGCATCCGCTAAATCCCTTGGGCTTTCCCTCGCTCACGGAGAAGGCCTGGCAGACGCACACGAACAAGTACAGACTGGAGGTTTTCCCGACGGCGCGCGTTGCGGTCACAGGTTTCGTCGGCGAGCTTCACTTGACCATCGTGCACGGCCAGAGAGAGCTCGCCCACAGGTTCTGGATCAAGGATGTGAAAGATATGACTCTGCGGCAGCTGAAGAAACTGCGCGGCGTCGTCAAAAATCAAGCGCTCACTTTTGAGTTCAGGCGACACAAACAACAGCGTCATGCAGGCGATATCGTCGTGCGGCACCCTGTTAAGAAGGTGAAGTGTACACTCTCGGTTCGCTTTCCGTCACTCTTCGCTGAGGCTATTCAACACGGGGGCCTCATCGAGGATTTGAACAGCACGATTCCGGGCATCATCAAGCACTTGCAAAGCATAAGCTCGGAGGGCCTTGAAGACGTCTTGACTCAGCTCGCGACGCACCTCCCAGGCATTGAAAACCCTGAGGCGCTCGTGAAGGAAGCTGGGAAAATGATCGAGCGCAAACTGTACACGCACTTGCTTCTGTACGAGTACCTCTCCGAGCCGAACTGGTTCTCGCTCGACTTTGCTCTCACGGTGACGCTTCCACGCGAGGACGATGCCGCGGCTGCTGCCGGACCGACATCTGTCGAGGTGACTGTTTTGGTTGGAGAGCATCAGGTGGCCAAGAGCTACCTCGTATCTCTGTTTGATCATCAAACCCATATCACTCAACTCGACAGGACCGTGAAAACTCGCTGTGGTGTGAAGGCGACATTCCTCCAGCGTCTCCAGGGCGGTCTGGGCTTCCATCGCTCCAAGGAATCCACGACAAAGTGTATCAAGATCGTCGAGTTCAGCACTGACACGTCAGGTGGGTGACGGAAACGTACGGTTTTCAGTCTTTCGCAGAAACAGGGACTTGTGAGTGGCGATCACCTCGATCGCGGGGCATTTTCGCGAGCCTTTCAGCTTGAGTCGTCAGTGAGAGCCGGTGCTGACTTTCGTACCACGCCAGCCAACGCTCAGGAAGAGTTTTAGAACTGCTCATCGCCCCGGAGGATTTTGCCTCTGCTTCTGGAGATTCCCCAACGTTTCTCCTTCCCGGACTGCTAATCTCTCTTGCGGAACACTGTGGCCCTATTGACTCGTAATTCCTGCTTGTGTCTCTCTGCTCACAGGCCGCTCCTGGTTATCCCTCAGCTGGAACAGTCCCAGTGGATTCGTGAGCCAGCGCTTTTTGGTCACGCCAACGAACAACCCGGACATGACGAAAACCGTCGAGCAACCGGCCGAGGTAGGTCTGGTCTCCTCCCTTTTCAGGAGTCATTTCCTGTCGGAATGGTTGAGCATGAAACGCAAGACAATCGAAAGCGAGAGTCTGAAAGACACTGTCCTTAAGTCGTCGGGGCAGGTCCGTTCCCGATATGCTGCTGAGGACCAGAGTCGCCCTTCTCGCGCTTACAGCTGGCGTTTGCCTGCACTTTTCCCTTTCCTTCAAACCGATCGTCGTAAACTCGCGCGCTGGGTATCTCCCCTTATATATCCTTGTGTCGCGTTGTGTTTTCTCGCGCGTTCTGCAGCGACCCTTGTCAGATGAGAAGCTGGAGGACCTCAGAACGCGCATTGCCGCTGCAAGCGCTCATGGAGGCAAGAGCTACGACCTCATCCATTGGACGGCATTCACTGTCCTTTTCAGGAACTCAGTCGTCAATGCATATTATCGACGGCAGCGACGGGACTTCCGGCGCCAAATGTCGTCGACAAGTGACTCAGGGAAGAAGGTGTTTCGGGAGCGTGACTACCTAGACAGCGAAATTTTTGGGAAGCCACAGGCGTCTCTCAATCCTGCCTGGATGATCAGCCTCGATGCACTGCTGCGCCAACCCAAGTATAACACGCTGGTGGACATGTTGGGGGACAAGTTGCAGCTTTTCAAGGAAGCGCTGGGACTTGCGTTGTCGAATATTCAGGCGACCAAGGCGGACACTCTGGGGTCAGATGTCGAGCTGCTCACAGCGGAACGTCTGGCCCAGCCTTGCCCGGAAGGCATGCGGGAAACGGTGGAAATGCGTAACATTTGTGAACAGAACAATGGCGTCTGGGGTTCGCTCTGGATTACCGACCGCAACTCCCCGCTCCTCCACTACATTGGGAAGAAGAAGATGAAGACGCCAGCGCTCTTCAAGTACTGGCCCACAGAAACGGTGGAGGCGTCAGGGAGGTATGCAGTGGGCGATCTTGACGAGATTGAACAGTACATGCACAGCCGGAACCCCCCGGTGACAGTGAAGATTGTTGCTCTGACAGTCGTCAGCCAGCAGCTGCTCTTGCAGCTCTACGACAACTTCCTCGAGGCGGAAGCCACCGGCCGCGTCAAAGACACTAAGGAAAAGTACCAGGTTCTGAAGTACGCACACATCAGTCTCTTGCGTCTGCTGAAGACGTACACGTCTGTGTCCCGTGGTGTCCAGACCGAGTCCGTTCCTGAGGTGCTCCGGAACGCGGGTCAAGCTGTGCTCAATTCTGTAGAGCCGGCTTCCGTGATGACGGCGGAGGAAAAGTACAGCTGGTCCAGCATGCTGGAAGCCCACGCCGAACAGGTCTACAGAGACATGGAGATTTGCTTTGGCCTTCGAGAGCTATCCTTTACGCTCAAGACGCCGGCGACCGGAGTAATGAACGGCGGCCGCCCGCGCTACATGGTTTACCTGATGACCATGCTGCACCAGAATCCGTATGCAGAGGGAACGGGGTTTCAATCTGCGCTTCAGGACACAGCCATCCGGCGCGGCTGCTCCGCTTCGCCTGTGAATTGCCCGAGCCCGGAGGTGCTCTGGAATCATGTGTACACTTCGTTGCTCGTCATGGTTCAGCTCGCGCCTCACCCGGCCATCCTGGAGTTCCTTCTCGCTGCCCGGGACCTCGATTTTACAGGAAGAGACGACCCTACGGTGAGTGTTTTGGCGACGCGGCAGCAATACCCCCGAGAGGTACCCCCACCCTGTTTGTGAATGACTTTTTCATGTTCCGAGGAGCGGTTGAGGGAGGAGGTTTTCGCCAGACAGACGGGAAAATGTGCTCGAATTTGTCGCCTGCAGCTTGCTTTTCATTATGAGAGATCTTGCGTCTGGGGGCTGCCTTCAGGAACCCTTGAGCTTCGTTGAAGCCATGTCGCTCATCCAGTACGGCTGGAGTATCATTGCAAAGTGGAAGATCACCCCGGAAGTGGAGCACTACTTTTCAGGCAAGGTTGACATACAGTGGATCCGGCGGATGCTTTCGCTTTTCGACGACGACGAGACGCTTCGTGTCCTCATCGTCCTTACACCGCCGCTTCACTTGAAAACGACGGTTCTGCAAAATCCTCGAGCCATCCTTCAGAAAGCCACCTGGAACGCCCTGATTGCACTCTGGGGATTCCGAGGCGCCTTCGGCCGCTTCGCAGTAAGCCCTGTGATAAACCCGTCCTAATGGTACTCTGTACGGAAGGCTTACGTCCACCAATTCATATTAACGATCTTGAACCTGGTAATCGTCTAGATGTAGTCAGTGGTATACACTTTTCTGGATTCATTGCAGGCGTCGTCTTGGCATTCTTCGGTGAGAATGGCTTGATGCGTGTTGCACGCTCTGCCACAGACTGTTTTCGATGTCGCCATCTCCCATATGCTGTGAGACATGTTTGGATTGGTCCCCGGGAAGCAGGCGAGCCCGTGAACCTGCTTGTTGCTGCTTAACTGCGACGTACAATGCCGAAACTGTGGTTTTACACAACTTTGATTGCAACGCTGTGTCGCCCCCAGTCCACTGCTGGTGGCTCTGTAGCTTCGACTTTGTTTCCCTTGTAGAGTCAAGCCGCGAACCGCACGACTGGTGACATATGACTGAAGCTCCAAGAAAATCTCGAAAGACTTCTCGTCCGCCAGTGATGATTCAATGTGTCTCGACATCTCCAAGTGCAAGTGTTCTGTGGATTGTGAATTAGACGTTCTTTGTGGCTGGTCAACGAGTGGGCTCGTCACTTCGATGGGCAGCGGATATCGAGCGGAGTACTTTCGCCGTCTCATGTGCGCGGGGAGCCTTGACAGAGAAGGTGTCTTCGAGACGCCCATGTGTGTCTTGATATGCTCTGTCTTTTCTTCTCTCCGCAGTTGGAGGTTCGGAATGGATGGCGGAGACAAGTGGAGTCCGGGGTGCCGTATGACATGGCAACATCAGATATGGATTCGTTGAGAATGCCATTTCCGGTTCGCGACTTCATCGAGGTCGAGCTTCGCGAACTCATGGCTGATCCAGAAAATCCGACGACGCCAGTCTTGATTCTGGAGAGTCCAGGCCTGAAGGTGATCGACAAATCGCTGCTTGAACTGATCCCCGTTGTTCGCCGGACAGGCCAGCTTCCCCTTTCCCATCCCTTGTTTCTCCAGTTGATGGGGCAGGTCCGCAGTTATCTGCACACGCTGCGCGCCACACAAGGCGCGAAGTTTGCGACCGAGAAGTTGGCGGACACAGCTGTCCGTACGCGTTTTCTGTCGATAATTCGCGAGGCGGCTCTCAAGGCTGCGTTCATGCAGCAACTGCAGCTAGATCTTACACAGCGGATCTTGTGGAGTCGGCACCAGTTCTTCCACATCAACAACATGGCGAAAATAAGCGAGGACTTCACCCTCAATGGCGTGATGCCTTCAGACTACAAAGAGCGGCTGCAGGAGCTGTTCCCCATCGTCTGTGACACCATCTCAGCTTCTTCCTACGATGCCGCCCTCAGCGTGCTGGGTGTGCACATCGCGCCGATCGTGGCATTCCGAGAAAAAGTGATCCACACACGGCAGTTGCTGCGGGATGCCGGCGCTGAAGTCCCCCCGCAACTGCAGCACCATCCCCTGGAAAAGTTCATCGCGACAGCCAAGTGTGGATCCCTGAACAATGTGCCAGGGAAGCACGGAAAGATCGAACAGGCCTGCAGAGACCTCGACGTCGCCCGCGAGAAGGTTCTGGCGGACGTTAACTTCTCTCCGTCCTTCGTTCAGCGAGTCGCGGAAGTGGAGGCGACTTTCGCGGAGCGCGTGAGCTGTGCAGGAGAGACAGAAGATGTGCAGATGCTTCAAAACTTCTTTGTCCAGCTGATGGACGACGCAACAAAGAACGCGGGCATCGTCCGGTACTGGAACACGTTCATGTCTGCGAGAGAAAAGCTTTTTGATTCCACTGCAATCGAACCGCTTACTGAAACGGTGCTCGCGTCAGTGCTGCACAAACTCGCTCTGCACGCTCGCGCAGGCAGTTTGACAGATGAGCTCGACCGATCCGTCTATCCTACCGTCTGCCGGTTCATGTCCTACGTAAGGCGCGCGAGGGGTGTGAAGACGGCAGTCGACTTCTGTCGACGCCTCCCAGAGGGTCGACCTATTCTGCACCGTTTCTTCCACCAAAGTAAGAGGAATCAGATCATGCGTCTCGAGCTGAACAGCTTCTCGTTTACGCGAGGCCCAAACGCGTTGTGGATGGAAGACTTCAGTGAACTGAACAACACCAGCGAAACGCTCTACCCTCCGCACAACGCTGCAGTCATCAGCTTCTTCCGCATGGTTCGCGATGCGAGCTCGACGCCGCGGACTACGCCTACAGACCCGCCGTCCGTTCGGAGGCCCTCAGCTTTGGCCAGAAATCTGGCAGAAGTCGCAGATCTCGTTCTGGACAAGCTGCGAAAGAAACGGAACACGATGAGCAAGTGGAGCAAACGACTAATAAATTCAATCCTAAGAATCGTCGACGCAGCTATTATGCTCGCCATCAAGGCCGTCCAGCGATTCGCATCCACCTCCAAGCGACAGATCGCTCTGGCTCGTGAGGAAATCAAAGTCCAGCGTGACCTCCAGCGGCGCGTCACTGCGGCCTCTCAGCAGGACAGCGCGCGCGAGCGAGATGTCTCAGCATCGAATCAGCACTCAACTGCGTCCTTCCATGCAGAGCCCGAGCAGTCACTTCATTCTGTGGCGATGGTTCAGATGAGTGTCACGCCTGTCACCTCAATTCTCTACAAAAAAGTATCGGCTGAGCTTCTAAAGGTTCACCGCTACTCTCCTGGATGGATTGCGTCGGCGCTGGGCACTAGCACTAAAGAAACCGCGATTCTTCTGCGCACCAAAGCGACTGTCCCTGGTTCTGTGAAAGACATTGCAATGTCCACGTGCGTCAACATCTTTGACAACATCGTGTTGCCTACGCTGACAAAACCGAACGTCCTCGCCCCCGAGACCATGATTCGGAACGGTCTCGCGCAGTTGACCCGGGCGCTTCACTACGCGGTTATGCCGAACCTTGGAGCAGTGGAGGAAAAATTTAAGAGAGCGCGCACGAAAGACGGGATGCTGCCCATTTTAGTCCTCGTTCACGGGATCGTGCTGTCGGCCGTCACTCAGCTCGAGGCCCTCATGCAAGACAACAAGTGGCAAACGGAAATGGTCCGCCTGGTGCAGGAACTCATCCGAAATCTGAGCAGCTCGTTCATCGGACTGGTCAAGAGATTTCGTATTGCCGACGCCTTGTGCGGAATTACTGATCCTCTTCTCGACGCGATCGCAGATGCCGTCGAGAGGAATGCTGGGTCGTTCGCTCACCTGTTGACAGACATTATGCAGGTCGACACTTTCGGTTCGCTCATCAATTTTGTCCAGGCCCAGCTGTTGAAGGAACTAAGGCTTGCTGCTGACTCTGGGGAGGTGCATAGTCTTCTAGAGATCCTCTCCTCAACCGGTTTCCTAAATTTGCTAGCAGACGGAGCCAAAGGACTCTATTACGTATATCATAAAGAGAAACTGTAAACGTCTATACGCTGTTTTCAGCGTTGTGGTAAGAGGGAAGAAAGGTGCAGGTAGCGAGACTCGTGTCCATGTCGTGTGACTGTATTGCTAGATTTTTTTTGTTTCTATGGAGTGACGGTTAGGTCTTCCGTCCTAAATGACTTGTTCTCTGTCATACACTCAGGTTGTGTTTGTTGAATGGGGCTCCCCTGGCGGCCGCCAACGTTTCGATGTGTCATTTTCCTTTGCAACACCGTACGCGTTCGGCGGCGCTCCGATTTGGGGGCAGGAGTAAATCATCGAGTTCATTATTGGCATTTTGAAGACGTCTGCGGAACATATCTTCGGGTCGCTTGACGTTGCTTTAGTTGTACTCTTCCGTACGGAGGGCAGGTTTATTGGCAGCACCTGCCCCATGGTTCAAGTGCTATGAGCTGAATGGAGTCGTGGTCAAGATTGTGATGCGTGTAAGACGTTGACGCTCTCCTAAGGGCAAGTCTAGCAAGTCCTACCCAGACAGCGATCGACTCACACTTCGGGACAGAACGCGTACCAGAATGGTGTAGAGATACTGGCGTTCGAACTCAGAGTCATCATATCCATCATCGCGCCGTCGAAGTGGGCGCGTTGACCGCCCCGTGTGATCTCGAGGGAGAGCTCAGTGTAGGAAGAGATCGGGTGCTACCTTGAAGAAAGGCAGGTGCGCCACGAGATCTAAACGCTGGCAGACTCTCACTGATACGTATCAGCCAGAACGGCTCGTTCACCTGGTTACAAGAGCTCACCAGAGTCCGTTCCCGCCTGGGCGCTGACTACGTTCGCATCTGTGAGACGAGTCTCGCCAACACACCTCACCGAATCAATTATCCGTCACCCACATCACACATATCGTATCCCATTGGCGCTCGTACAGGCCCACCTCATGCACTGCTCTGTTGAGCAGCCGCAAAACTCGTGAAAGATCAGAGAAGCGCACTGCGCTCTCCCGTTTCTGTAAAGTTGTTCCTTGCGGCGAACCCCCCTCCTGTGTCGTCACCGCTGCCGACCAACGGTACCGCCACGATAAGCATGTGCAAAGAAGAATTTAGCACCTGTGGTTCCCAAGGGATCTGGAGTTGTCAGCTTTACACCAAGAGGAAGTAGGTTCTGCGACTCCAGCACGCGAAACAGTTCGAAAGCAACCAACGATGGATTGTGGGCAAGCCTTTTCAAGACAGATGTTCACGAGGGTAACTGCAACGTATGTGTTCACGTAGTTCATACCAGTGCAGGGATTGCGATTTCTGAGGTGAATACGGCATTGTGGACTTGGCGTTGTGTGAAGCCAGAGACTTCCGTACCTGCTAGACAGAAGATGCCATGTCGTTAGTAAACCAACTTAATGCTTCCGATATTTCCGACCTTCCACACCAGCTGAAGCTCTCTATTTGGGTTACAGCCTATGGCGTGTGCAGCTACGCAGCAGTTAGCGAAGCAAGGCTGCATCGGGGATCCTCCCGCCGTTACAACGGATGTGAAGTCCAGGCGTGGTTATCCACTTTGTGAGTGATAACAGAACCAGACAACCCGGACGTATGAAACCGAACCAGCAAAAGCCTGTTCAGAAACATAACGTGCAATAGAAACTAAGTTTGAATATAACTTCCAGATTCGGAGTTCTGAATATTTCTGCTCTCAAGGGCTGACTGTAACTGCAGGCAGCCTGCCTTGAGCTTCGGGTGTTGTCGTTGAGGAACTCGCGGGAGCGTCCCTCTGTCAAGCTTATTCTCGAATGTTTGAAAAGTACCCACGCGTTCTACGAGCACGATTTTTGATTGTACAGCTGATGTCGCATGAGGAATTGACCTGACGCAGACGGACAACAGACTCTCAACGAACCTATCCTATCCTGCAACAGCACTGTACACTTTTATTTTTCGGAGAGCGAAAACCATGGCGTGTCTGCTGGTCCGTCTCAACCGCTTATCTGTGAGGTAAACAGCTTGCTGGTGGTCCGCGACTAATCCGATTGATTGCACAGGGGTGCCTGCGCGCTGAAAGTCCACAGCCCCGCCATTCGCATGTATGCCCAGTGAAAGGCACGAACTGTGCGGTGGAGCTGCTCTCACGTTTCTGTCTGACATGTCCAAATACCTTTCTACCAATCCTGGTTTGAAGTGAACCTGGTCAGGAGTGTTCGACCTTCGTAGTCGATCTGCATCCCTTACGCTTCCTGCGCCTGGATCGCAGCCCGCAGCTGCTGCGGGTCTTCCTGCCCTTCGGCTGCTTGCCGGATCGCTTCAATCTTGGCGTTCGCATCTTTGAGTTTCTCTTCCAAGATGACCAAATTGCTTCGCGCGTCGTTTGTATCGTTTTCGATGCGGTCGATCACGTCGCACATCGCCTGCACAACCTTTTCAGTCTCTTCCTGTTCCCGTTTGGTTGCTTCTGCGGCCGTTGCGTGGACGTTCTGCAGATCGATGACGCGTTTCGTCGTGATGTCTTTCAGAGTGGTGGCTTTGTCAATTGCGCTGTTCAGCTCGTCGATCACACTGAGCATCACCTGCGTTTCCTTCTCCAATTGCTCCAACGCCTCGCGTTTCCCCTGTTCGCCGCGAGGTCTTCCACCGGCTCCCACAGTCCCTCTTTGCGTATCGACGTCACCTACGAGACTCGCCACCTCCACCGAGGCCAAGTGCACCTCCTCTTGGAGCGCGGCGCGCTCGGCTTCCAAGCGTTTTATCTCCTCGTTGGTCTCCTTGATTTGCGCCACAATCGCCGCGATCTTCGCGCGCCGGTCCTCGGCTTCGCGTCCTGCCGCCTCCAGCACAGCGGCCTTGTCTTCGACGACGCCTTCACTGGTCTCTTTCAGTTGCTTGAGCATGACTCGCGCAGTGGCCGCCCGCTCCGATTCGCTCTTCAGGGCCTCGCGTTCCATCTCGAGCTTCGCCTCGAGTTTCGTCACATGTTGCTGCAATTGATTCACGACGTTTTCCGCCTCTTGTGCGGCCTGCTCCCGCTCCCAGATCTGGCGCCTGACCACCCCGAACCTGCCTGTCACAGCGTTGACTTCGGCCTTGAGCACGCGCGTCGTGAGCTGCCCGGCACCGAAGATAACGCCTGCAAACATCAGCATTTTCCCCAGGGACATCAGCATCCCCCCCGCAGGCAAGTTTGACACCGACGCCTTCAGTTTGGCGACCATTGTGCCGACGAGCCCGTTCACGAACTCCACACTCGGCAGCGTCGGCTCGTCCGCAGCAGGTCCCGGCCTCTCACTCATCAACCACTCGAAGAATTTCCGGAGCGATTCTGTTGGCTTCCACGAGGACGCGACGACACCCAGCTGCTCGAGCGCCCGACTCTCGATTTCAGTCGCGTCTCGATCAACGTTCTCTGACTTCAACAGATGCGGGAAGAGGTCCGCGAAACGCAGCGGCCCACCCGCCGACGAACGCGCCGCTCCGCTCTGCGGCGCCCCGAGAAACGGGAGGTGACCGCTGTACACAGCCAAACTCACGACTGTGGCGGCAAAGAACGCCGACAAGACGTAATGGTCACGAGCGAGTTTCGTTGCGCGCCGGACGACGTCTGCTGGGATTTTATAGGAACTCGCTATTTCTGCTTTCGCGTCCGAGTCTTCCAGCGCATCGTCAGACACCTGGACTACGTCGCTTGTGGATGTCGAGGCCTCCGGCACCTGGTCTGTCACCACTGCGAGGGTGACGCCGCTGTCGCCGACAAAGTTGGCGATGCGCTTTCGATTCTGAACTAACAGGTACGAAACCACAGAGAGGAGAACCATGAAAAACACAGTCGTCCCCACCCGGGAGCGCGGAGACGCCGTAGAACCTGTCGCCTCTGTGCTGCTTCGTCTTCTGAGCTCCCGTCGCCGTCTCGCCAACGTAGTCGGTCTCGGGAACTCAACGTTGTCCTCCTCCACGGCTCCTCTCCTCCGCCCTCCGTCTCTGCGCGAAATCGCCATTTGCTGGGCCTTCACTGACTCTGCGTAGGTTCACTCTCGCGTTGCAGCCGGCAGCCTCCAGCGTCAGGGTACGACAGCAGCGAAACTGTTCGGATCGAGAGACGTTTCTTGTAGCAGAGATCGCCGTACCGCAGCCAAGAAGGTGCCCTCTGCCTGTAAACAACAATCCGAGGCTCTTGGAGTTGAACGCATGCGGACGAAAGAAAATACAGGTCAGTCTGTGGTGGCTCGGGGATGGAGAGAACCGTGCGGCGACAGGAAGGACGACCAAAAAAGTGCAGCGCGGGGAAATTGGGCGCAGCGAGAATTCGCGACAGAAAGAAAGTGCAGCAGTGACTTGCGCGTTCAAAAGGACGGAAAGCGCTGCGTCCTCTGTTGGTCAGAGGAGGAACTCGGACTTCTGCTGTACTCGCTGTACGAGCCGACTTGTATCAGACGCGGTAAAGTTGTGGAGAAGGAGAAAAAAGCGAGGTAGGAATGCATCGAAAAGGCAGGGCGAGACCAAGAAGCGAGAAAACTTGGCTGCTCTCTCAGCTACGCACGACCATGCAACGAAACGTTGAGATACACCAACGAGAGCGAATTGGGTCTCCACCTTTATCAGTTTTCTGACAACATAGATCGACAAGCGGATTCGACCATTGTCGTTGTCTTCAAGCGCTCTATTTAAAAGTCGTGTAACTTGTACGAAGAAGCGTCACCTCAGAAGCGTGGACTCTCGCCAGACGCAAGAAAAGCTCCCGAGTTTGACCGCGACAGAGAACGCTTGCTAAACGGGGTTGGGCAGACGGGAGACAGTCCCCGGAAAATTTATTGGCACCAGATGGGCAACTTGAGCTCTTCAACTCCCCTTTTCTGTGTCAGGCACTGGTCCTAAGAAGAGCCTCAAGTCGTCCGGGCGTCGATACGGCAACCGTAGCTACGCATATAGCAGCGAGCGCGCGCGCTCTGTAGAAAAACGCTGGAAAAAAGACGGCGGCGTATTAGGCCCAAAGTGCAGATAAACAAGCTCTCAAAACAAGAAGGAAAACCCAGATAACAACCACAGTCGGCTTGTCAATTGGTTTAGCAAAAACATTCCCTACAACACATGGCGCAGTCCGTTTTTCTGGTTTTGTCTCTCGGCTTCGTTTCGTCTGCAAACGCGGCAAGGAGACAGGCGAGAGCAGCCCACAGAGATATTTGCATGCAGGCCTTTCGACTGCCGTGGAAGCATGCGTAGGAAAAAAGGATTTCTTCTGCAGTTTCGCAGCTCCGTTACCTACGAATCGAAAGAGACTGGCGAACCTTATCGCTGGCCACAAATACATTCACAGCGCTGCAAAGGAAACCTGACGAACTTTGGCCGACGCCAAGAGAAAAAGCCAAGTCGGTTTTGTGACTTTCGCGCGAGGCTCGTCGAGTCCGAGGCAGGCACCACGTTCATCTTCAGCTCGAGGCGGAAATCCGCCGTTGCCAAGAGGCGAATAACTTGCAAGCCAAAGAATCGTTTATAGTCTTCTTCTGTCCTTGCTGCAGAAGTCCTCGCGAGATCGCTCTCTCTCTCTTGTCGAGACTCGCGCTGCCAGCATTCCCAGTCCAAGCGTCTCGCCACGAGTCGCGCAGGCGACACAGTCTTCGTCGTCGTCCCCGTCCGTTTCGTCCTTTCGGATCAAAAGAAAGGATTTCTCCTCCTCTTCTCTTTTCCGTCTCGCGTTTCCTCCCTGCGCGCCGTAGCGTCTTCTTTTTCTCTACACCTCTTTCCGTCGCGCGAAACCACGGTCGCTGCATCTTTGCTCAACGAGCACTCCCGTGCACTGGCCATCTTGTCGCGACGACTGCTTCGCCTCTTTTGGTTTCCCCCTCTCCTCTACGCGTTCCACCGACGTTGTTCCCCTGCCGACCTTTTCCTTTTCCGCGAAGACCTCTTGTGCAGTCGACTGAAATGGCGAAGGGCAAACGAAGAGGTGGGCGCCGTCACAAGAGGACGACAGCCTCGGCAGCGGACGCCTCTGACGAAGGAGAACTCCCGGAGGGAAGCGAGGGGGAAGTCGAGGATCAAGGCGAGGACGCGGTCTCTCTCTCCGGAAGGGCCCCGGCAACCTGCAGCGCGCGAAAACCGGAGAAAGCGACCAAGAGAAGAAGAGACGAGGATTCGGAGAGTCCTGCGGCCGTGCACGAGGACGCACTCGTGGACCCCGAGGCCTCTCCGGTAGTGCCTTCCGATGGCGGTTACCCGAAAGTTGACAAACAAAAATCCAAAGGAAAACGCAGCGTCGACGGATACGTCGAATATCTCACTCACGTCAAAGATGTCATCGATCAACGTGCATTCAAATCTGATGAAGAATGGCAAACGTTCGTCGCTGCCACCGCAGAAGAAGTCGGCTCCAAGGTACGTCACACCATAAGATGCGTTTGCGTCCTTTGACGCCGTCGCCATCAGGTTCCTCATGTTCTCTGGAACTGCGTCTTCTTCGCTCTCTGACTCCTCGTCCATGTTTTCAAATGCCTCACGACAATCCTCCCGTTGCACAGAACAACCTCAGAATCCTCCAGAAAACACTGCACTGTGCTTTGTGTCTCGCCTCTCCACGTTCACTGTTTTTCTTCGCTTGCTTCCTCTATTTCTTTTTCCTCTCTTCCTCCCTGCCGCCGTCTTCCCTTTTTCTTCTTCTCGACCGCTTCCTTATCGTCTTCCTCTCCACCGCTTTCTCCCGTTTCGTCTCCTCTCTTGCGGCCTTTTTTCGCGAATGTCCTCACCTCGGCTTCTGCGCTTCCTGTGGAGTTTGGCAGACGCCGCTGGTCCTCACAGATCAACGATGCAGCAAAGTGGTGGAGAAGATCCTTGGCCTCCTCGCCGGCTTTCTCTCTTCGTCTGGGGCGTCGCGACGCGAGCAGCAGAAACAGAATATCCACGCGTTTCTGCTGCTTCTTCGGAAGCTGTCAGGAAGTGCAGGTGAGGACGAACGCAGGCGTGGAGCACTGGCTCGCGGAAGACGATTCGATGCTTGCACTCAAGCTTCTGAGGCGCCTTCGACGTCTGCGAGCGGCTGCATGACGAACGCCTTTCCACTGAGACGGTTTGCAAAGAGCCGTCCTCGAGTCAGGTGTACTCCTGAGTTGTGGGCCTCTCCGACCGTCTCTCTGGCTCTCTGTCTCTCGGCTGCGCTGCGACTTCTCCTCTCTGGCGCGCTCTAGGTTGGTGATGGGTGGTGCGTCGGACTCCGCGTCCTTCTTTCCTGGCAGTGCCCCGTCTTGTTCTTCTTCCGCTCGAGGAATGAGGTTCCTCCTAGCTACGCTTCTTGCAAAGAACGAGAGTCCACGCAATGCACCTAGACCATGCCCGCTGCGGAGCCTTGATGCCGCATGACACTGAAATCCGACCTGCGCATCCCTTGGAAAGTTTGAAAGCTGCCTATTTCGATGCATACACGACTGGACGACATGTCAGTGGACGCAGCTCTCCGCAGACGAGTGCCTCACCGTTCCTGCGTCCACCGGGGCCTCTGTTTGGCTCTGTTCAATTGCTGTCCACACTCATGCCTTTGTCCGTCTAGCGAGCTGCGAGTCTGCACAGAAGCCACAGCGAGTTTTCGTCTCCTCACCGGTTCCAGAAACAGGCCGGAGACGGAGACCGCGAGACAGTGAACGACAGAGAGTCTCGACGACGCGCGTTCACCTGGGAGCTGCATCCGAACGTCTCGGATCTTTTCTGTGAAGCATCGTTTTTTCGCCTGAATCCAGCTCTGTTTGTCGTTTTGTCGTCTCTCTTGTCGTTCTTGTTCTTTCTGTCCCCGTTTTCTTCGCTCTCTCCTCTCTGTTTTTGACCTGCCGACCATCTCTGTCATGGCGCGACCGGATGCATATGCCCTTCGTGACCAGCAAGTAAAGAGCATAAAGTATAGCGGTCTCCAGAGCCTATTTGAAAACGCGGTTCTGTGGGCGTCGCGCCTTTCATGCACTCTTCCCCCTTCTGGGGTGATGCGTTCCTGCCGCTTCTCTCCCTTATTCGCATTTATCGGCTTGCCCGGTGTCTCTCGCCTCGCCACGCAGGTCAATTGGCAGTGCATGCAAACGGTTCGCATGTTCTCCAAACTCTCTTCGGAGCTCTGCCCTGCGTTCTGGACGCGGAGCGGCGACTCCGAGAGGAAGGTACGTTCGTGAGATGTCTTCGCGTCTGGAGTTCTCGCCTCTTCTCGGCGGCTCTTCTCGTGCGTTCCCCGGACTTCGAATCCACTTTTCAGTTCGCGCCGCCTCTCTCAGCAACGAAGCAAGAGAGAGCAGACGGAGCCGCCTCACTCCAGGCATATACGTGTATATAAATAAATGTATAAATAAATCTATAGACCTGTCCAAATGTAATCTGGTCTGTGTAACCGTTGAGACTCCAGCAGAGTTGAAGATCCCAGGATCTGAACGCAGAGGTCTCGAGTGGAAGTTGAGGGGATGTTGCCGACTCGGCTCTCTGTGTGGTTCCCTGAAGCAAATCGACACAACTCAAGAGGAGAAGTCGATTGCTCTCACAGAGACGCCTCGAACTCCACATGGCGAAGCACGGAGAGGCCTTAATGGACAGATCTGTGGATGTGGAGAATCGCCGCATTTGCAGAGAGACTTGCAAGGGCATGTCCACTGTGTGCCGACGTCATGACGTCGCGGGTCTATCGCACAACATCCGTGCGACTACGAGGTCGCCGGTTTGGACTCGTCGTTTATCGAAATGCAGCTTTTAAGGTTTTCTGCAGCACTCCAGCAGTGGAATCTGCTGAAACGGCAGACGCCAGACGGCGCTGCAGAGACTGAGAGTCAAGAACTGTGTCTCCAGACCTTTGTTACCGTTCAGGCGACGAGGAGGCGGCGCAGTCGGTTGAAGATCTGACGCTCTATTCACTGCATGCGATTGAGTAAGACGTTCGCTGGCTTTTTTGACAGTCGACAGTTTCGCATCTGTGGGTCCAAGTGCCATGAACTCTGAACTCGCACTCTCTGCTCAGGTCTTGCCTCGTCTTCTCTTTGCTCGCTTTGCTCTGTCGCCTCCACATGGTTGCCTTCGCAGGCGAGTGTCTCTGCCGCTGGTGCGTCCGTTTCTTCAGGTCCGAACAGGGAGGATGGATATCCCTCATGACTCACAGCTGCGGCTCTCACGTCTTCCGCGCCGTCGTTCGCGCGGCCGCAGGGATTTACTCTCTTCCTTCAGTCGACGAACTCGGTGAGGAAGTCCCTGCATGACCTGCACGGACAGGTGGTGTGTCTCCTGAGTGAACGAAAGACGAAAAGCAGGGACAGCCACAGACGAGGTGGATTTCTTTTTCTGCCTTCCTGTTCCGCGCCGCGTGCATTTGTCCTGGTGGGTGCATGTGCGTTGCCTGGAGGTTTGTCGGTGCTACAGTGTCCATGTTTCCTGCTCGAGTTGAACCTCATCTGAACCTCGGTGTAGCCTCGCCCGTTGAGGCAGATGCTTCGTCGAGTCTGTATACCCTGTCTTTCGCCTCTGCGTTTCACGGTTTCTCCGATTTCTTCTTCGCCAGCGTCCTCTTCTGGAGCGTCCTCTTCGCGGACTTCCCGCTGTTGTTCCGCGTCTTCTTCGCGCTCCTCTCAGCTCTCTCTTCAACGCGTTCCACCTCCTCTTGCTGCTTGTACGCACCGTTCTGCCTTATTGTGCACCTTCCCTCTCGGCTTGTGTAACATCTTTTGCCTTCTGTGTACTTCGCGTCGTTGCAAGTCTGTGCCTTTGGCGTTCAGGCCGACGGAAACCGCGAAAAAGACGTCAAGAGACTGCTGAGACTCTGCCCGATACTTCGCTGAGTGGAGACGGAGCGGGTGGCTCGAACGGGACGCGAGGCACTGGCGCTCAACGTTTCCCCTCTCCTCCGTCGCTGCAGGCGCTGCTACAAAGAATCGCGAAAAGCGTCGCCGCTGCTGTCAGTGCAAATCCTTATTCCTTGCTCTTTGATGTCTACGCGTCTCCAGCTCTCCAGCTTCTTCTCCACGTCACAGCCTCTGCCCCTCAGTTCGAAAGTAAGACCTTCCAAACTCCACTCGCCCGGATTATCTTCACATTTATATACATATGCGCATATATGCATATCTGTACATATCTGCGTATACATATATATATATATATACAGATATATATACAGATATATATATATATATGTATATGTATATTTATATATATATATATATATATATATATATATATATGTCTGTATGCATTGGTATGCATACAAGGTGTGTAGAGAGAGAACCCGAGTGGAACAGATGCGCTTGGCTCAGCACAGAGGCGTATATCTGAAGATACGAGGATACTGTCTGCATGTCTGTGTGTGCATGTAGATGTTGGGGACCTGTCGAGTTTTACGTCAGTCGGTTTCTTCGTCTGCGCGTTTTCTGCATATCGTAGCGCGCGTGAGCATGTGACGTTGGCAGCACAACCGACGGGGTTGCGCAGACTTCTGCGGGCAGAGAGAAGTCTCGTCGTCATGGCGTTTGCTTCCTTTTTCACCTTCGCTGCTTGCCTATTTGCTGCGCATGCAGAGGCGAAGACGCGTCTCCTGGCAGCGATTTTCCGACTCGACAGCCCAGAGGTGAGTTCCGTCGCAGCTCTGCGCTTTTGCCAGCATGAGCGCGCGGCCCTCAAGTCACATTCCTTGATGAAGGAACAGAAGTCTTTGACGCGCCGCACTCGCAGCTGTTTCTCCATCCGAGTCTCTTTTCCCATGCCGTCTGTCTTGTGTCTCGTCTCTCGCGCGCGCGCTGTCTTCCACCTCGGGTGTCTGCGGCGCTCCCAGACTCCGCTGCACAGTCACGGAGAGGGTGAGGCTACGTTCTGTCTCTCGGAGTCTGCGAAGAGTTGCCTGGGCAGAGTTTCCAGACGAAAGCGCATGGCGTCGCAGAATGCCGCTTCACTGTGTCTTCTCGTCTCCCCGGTCGACTCAGCTCCGTCGGTTTGAGTCTGGAAGTCGAGCTGTGGAGCACAACAGCAACCGGACCTGCGCCGGAGTCGCGCGGTGTGGTGGACAACGGGGAAGGCCGCAGACAGAGTGAAGAGGATATGAATTGGGTGCGTTTCTGTCCCCCGTCCTCGCAGGCGACCCGACGAAGCGAGATGATGCAACTTGCAGGTAATTCCACCGTGGGTGTATCAACTGGGAGGTGAGGCGACCTCGTGTCTCTTCTTCCCTTTTCCCCGCGTTCGCCGCCGGCGATTCCGCGCCTCTCTTGTGCGCCTCCGGCAGGCCAGTCAACCGTTCCACTGAAGCGTCTACACTCCCAGGTGACTCCAGATCCGAGAAGCGCAACCACACACGCATCTCCGTCATGGACTCGACAGACCGTTCTCGCGTCTCCACTCCCGTCTCGCTGCCTCGGACGCTGCGCAGGCGGTTCGCGTCTGCCGTTGCTCTCTCGCGTCGCCTCGCCTGTTGTTGGAGGCAGGCAATCCTTCCAGAGGCCGGAACCAACCGCACAGACGGATGCAAGGTGATAGAGACAGTAAACATGGTTCTCCACTCTCTGTTGTACTCACTGCCTTTTCTCGCCTTCGTTCTCAGATGCCCTCGTCGACAGCCCAACAGGAAGTCGCGCTTTAGAAGTTGCAGCCTTGATGCTCGCGCCTGAACCGTTTGAACTGTTTTTCTCTTCCTGGCTCCTGAAACGCGTCAACCACCTTGCGCAAGGTGAGCTGACGATCCGAGCCAAGAGCGAACGCATGCGTCGCCTCGGTGGCTGCGAACGAGCGTTTCTGTACGCGCCGTCGTGCGAAACACAGGTCGACTCTGCTCTGGGTGCAAGGCTGAAAGAAAGGGAAAAGCCGAGCGAAGCTCCTGCGTTGCCGCATGAGCTCTCCCAGGCTCGCAATGTATTTGTGTCATCTAGTCGACGCTTTTCCTCAAGATGCTTCGCCGGTCAGTTGTTCTGTAAATCAGAGACGAAATGAGGTTTCGTTTGCCGTCGCCTTCGGTCCGCGCTTCGCCCCGTTGAAGAGGATTTCCACTTCCATGGCTACACACGTCTCTCCAGCTGGGCGCTTGTTTTCTTTCATTTCAATCTACCTTCTTCTGCGCCTCCCCCACACACAGTTTTCCCTACACCCGTCTCTCGCCTTCCTTCTCCTCCTTGCTTCTCTTCCTTCTCTTCCTTCTCTTCCTTCTCCTCGTTTCTTCTCCTTCCTGCGCTCAGTTGCTTGCGTTCTGCTCCTGTTCTTTCTTTTCCTCGCACTCACGGCTCACCGCGCCTCTGCCCTGTGCACAGGCCGCTTCGGAAACTTCATGCTCCAAAAGCTCCTGACCTCGACCCTCTTGCAGCCGGCTCACGTCCGGCAGCTGGTTGGCGGTGAGTCGCAGAAACGAGACGAAGTTCGTCGACCGAAAAGGCCGAGACGTCACGGAAAAGAGAAACGACGACTTGCAGTGAACGCTCCGCAGGACCGAAGGGTGGATCTTTTGCCAAGCGGGAACAGGGTGGCTCTACGCATGCGTCAACAGAGACCAAGTCAAGCCTGGGTGCACACACACACACAAATGCATACGACAGTCTCACGGCTTCCAGTCCACTCCGTCAGTCGACAGTATCCTGATGTTCTGCTGATGATTCACAAGTCAATCCTCTTTGTCACCGCGGCTGCGCCCGTGGATGGAGCACCTGTAGACGTGTGTCTCCACTTTCGCTTTTGATCGAGCAAAGAACGTTCTTTCACTCGTCTGGATGGTTCGCATCCGACCGCCGCGCCTGGTCCTCCAGATGCTTGAACATCTGTCTGTCGTTTTTTTTCTTCGCTCTTCTCTCCCTCGCTTGGGGTGCTTCTCCTTGCAGCTGTGGACTTCAGCGCCTGCGTCGCTGCCAGGACTCCCGCCGTCCTCTGGCGCCTCTCCGAGGCTTGTCGGCGCGTCCGGACGTCTCAGGCCGACTTTGCCAAGCGCCTGTTTGCGGCCTTCGACCTCCACAATCCGAAAAACCTTCCCTTTGCGTGGTTTTCTCTCCTCGCGCTCGCGCGGCCTGAAGGCCTCTCCCCCTCGCTCTGCTTCTTCGCCCAGCAAGAGAAGGCCGGGGACGAAGGCGAACAGAAGCCTCACACGCTTCGACACTTGAGCGACATGGTGACCCCCACCGGCGTCTCCATCGTCCTCAGTCTCCTCCGGTTCCCACCCGCTGCGATTCAACCTCTCGTCGGCGGCTTCAAGAAGTTCGTGAAAATCTTAAAGAGGACTTCTGTCTCCGTCCGACAGTGGAGAGGCAAAGACTGCCCTCCTCTCTGGGATGAACGGTGCGAAACAACGCGGCCTTCGCAGCACTCGGGGCGCAGGCTTTCACTCGCATGCAGCCGTTCCGTGTAAAGCTGCTTATCAGATCAGACCGGCTCGCCAGAAAAAAACCGATGCTGAAAAAGAGGTTCTGGCGCTGCTGGCATTGCCCAGGCCTCACCTCAGGCCTGTCGATTTGTCGAGCTAGTGCCTCGTCCAGTCAAGACCGCAAACCAGTTTCCCAGTGCCTCTTCAAATGCAAAGCTCCACACGCATGCAACCGGGTGCAGCATAGAAAAACGAATCTCCCCACCTTCTGCTCTCTCAATATAAATCTAAATATCAACGCCTGGTTTTGTACCCATATATATATATATATATATATATATTCACCTCTTCATTTCTATACCCAAGAGCATGCATCTTTATATCCATATATATATATATATAGAGAGAGAGAGAGAGAAATAGGAACATGAATACGGATAAAAAGTGTACATATATATATATATATATATATATATATATATGCATATATATATATATATATATGTATTTGTGCGTGCATCAATCAGTGTCTCTTTTTCTGTATGTCGCATTTCTGATGTGTGGAAAAGCAGGATTTTTGGCACGACTTTCTCCTGCACATTTGCGAGTCCAAGGGTTTGTTTCTGTGCATGCCTGTTTAGTCCGGCTCTGCTGAGCCTCGCGACCGATGCGCAAGGCTCGCGGCTTTTGGAGGGCCTTGTGAAGGCCGCGGCCTCTGCGTCTCACAGCTCAGGACGAGGAGAAAAGGAATCGGAGAGTAGCCGCAACGTTCTCTTTCCGCCGCAAGCTGTTCAACAACTCTTGAAGGCTTTTTGCGGGAACTACGCACAGGCAGCGCTGCATCCGACTGGGGGCTTCGTAGTCACCACCTTCTACGATGCCGCAACGGTAACGCCGCGAGGAAACCGAGCCTTCCCTTTCTGAGAAGGAACCGCGAAACAGGGGGAGGAAAGAAGCGCCAGCCGAGCGACAGAACATCGCGAACGCTCACGACAGCGGACAGGCCTAGAGAGCGCGACTTCTCAATGAGAGACACACATACAAATGTGAATAACCATGTGTGCATGAATGCCTACAAACATTCCTACATATATATATATATATATATATGTATGCCTATATATATACCTATATATATATATATATTTTTATATATATGTTTATATGCATATTTGTGTGTGTGTGTCTGTTGGTGTACGAACACCTGCGGTAGTGCCTGCATGCGTGTGTGTATGCTTGGATGTCCGGTCCTTTTCTTGGCTTCTTTACAGTCTTTACATTCACGACGAAAATCGGCGAGGCTCCAGGTAGTCGGTTTTCTGTTGAGAGACGAATGAGTCTGGATTCTCGCATGTCTTTGCTTCTTCGGACTTTGCGGCTTTGCTTGTCTTTTCTCTCTTATGCGGAAGGGACAGTTTCTTCCCCGTTGCTTCTTCCCGTTGCAGGTGGACATCAAGCGGCGGATTGTGCAGGAGCTGTTGGAGGTCGAAGAAGAACTGCGAGAGAAAAACTACGCGGCATACGTCAACTGTGAAATTCATACGTTCAAAAGAAACGAAGAAGGCTGGGCAACGCGGCAGGAGAAAAAGAGCAAGACCAGGGTACGGCTGTCTCGCGGTGTCTTTTTGAGTTGTCGCTCGCTCTCTCTGAAGTTGGTTTTCTTCTTGCGTGATGACCTTCTCTGTAAGGAGCGTCGCGTTTCTTCGACCGCTCCTCTGGTCTCCGCGCGCGCGTCGACGCGCTTCCCCTCCCCAAGATGTTTTTTGATCGAGATCTCCTTTCTCCCTTCTTGGACGTTCAGCCCAGAGCTTCCGTTGCGTCGCGCTCGCGCAGACTTTCTGCACACCTGTGAATCGCTTACACAGGACAGACATGCTGATACAGATGCCCTGCAGACTTGTTCCCTGTACACGCGAAGAACGCTTCTCCGCATACGCGACCAAAACGTGCATCGACTTTCGTCGGAGCAAAGTCGACGTTGTTTCACCCCCCACTAGAGCGATTGTGGTCAACCTGTTAATCGTACAACTGCACGCATGTTTGTGAGTATATGTGTATATGGGAAGTTGCAAGTGTATGTATCTATGCAGGTACGTTGGTCCGTGTGTATGCATGCATGCCTCTCTGGTTCGGCTTCAGCACCAACGAATGCCTTTTCGATCGTTTTTTCAGGAGCTTTTCAAGGACCTGCTGGCCGAGGAAGGCGACCAGGCGGAGGATGTCGTGGAGGCAGAGAAAACGGAGAAGCATGCGGCTCATGAAGCTGCCCGCGCCCTCCTCGAGGTATGCAGGACTAGGGAGAGCGAGAACAAGGACTGCACAGGAAAGCGAGAGAACCCACACGAACACCCAGGGGGAGGAGGTGTGACGAGATCGAACTCTGCTGCATCTCTCTGGGGAGGACTGTTCGTTTGTCACCAGCCGCGTTTCTCCAGAACGCGTCTCTCCCGTCCACAAGGCTCTGTCTCCTCTGTGCTGCGGGACGTACGCGTTTTTTTTCTTTTCATTTTACTTTTCCCTCGGCCGAGGCGTTTGTTCTACTGGCTGGCCTTCGTCCTGTTTCGGTTGGCATGTCTCTCTTTCTGCTCTTCTGCCTCTGTGCGGCTCTCGCTTGATCTGCATGCGTCTTGCGCGCCCTCTTCATCCCCATTCGTCCATTCGTCCACTCGTCCATTCGTCCACTCGTCTCCTCTCGCCTTGCTTCGGTTCTCCTCACGGTCGTCGTCCGTTTGGACCTTCATTTTGCTTTTTCGCTGTTGTGCCGGGCTTCTCTGGATCGCATTCTCCTTCTCTCTCCGCCTCTTTCGTGTGTAGCGCGACGCGGTGGCGCAGCAGCTTCTGGGCGTGGACGAGAAGAAGAAGAGCAAGAAGACCGTGGAAAAGAGGAAGAAGAAGCAAGCTCCGGAGTCGGACAGTGATGGTGACGTTTTTGAGGAGTCGAGCACCTCACGCAAAGAGTAAGAGCTTCCGTTCTCGCTTCTCTCTTTTTTTCTCACAGTTCTCCTTCCACGTTTCCTGCTTCTCCCCCCTTGAGGTGTGGACAGGCAAAAGTAAACCGGCTACAGAGGCTACACGCATGCCAGAGAAAATAGACAAATGTGCCTTTGCACTGCAGAGATGTCTATTTTCTTTGAAACCTGAGTAGCATCTGTAGCCGGTTTACCTTTGCCTTTTTATCTTACCGGTTCGCCATTATGTAGCCGATGCAAAAGTATTCCAGGTTGTTAACTGTAGTCGTGTGCATCTCCTTGAACGTCCGTGAAGGAACTCGCATGCGCTCCACATTGTGTGTGGGCTCTGTTCCTCTATTCCTCTGCTTCGAAAGGCACGACGGAGGTCCGCCCAAAGCTGGACCGTGCGTTTTTTTCGCGGTCGCATGAGGAAGGCAGACTATGCTTTTGCTTGTTTCCCTCGACTGCTTTTATTTCGACGACTTCTCTCTCACGAGCGACAGCTGCTCCTTCCCCTCTTCGAAGTGCGAAGCGAACAGCAGAGACCTCTTTTCTCTTTCTGATTGTTTCTCTGCAGAGCGCAGGAAGCCGTGGACACAATCTTCAGTGAAGGTGGGCGCCGCAGGCTTCTGTTTTTTCTTCCTTGTAGACTCCACTGGCGCTTTGCTCGCGTCTGAGAGTATCTGCAGTTCTCTCCGTTTCGCTCTTTGTCTGCGGCATCTGCGTGTGCCGTCCTGTTTGCCGCTTCAAGGTTTCTCTTCCTGTTTTCTCCCCTTCTGTCTCCTTTTTGAGGGGGCGTCCTTTTCGTTCTCTCGTGTTCTCCGGTTCTTCTTCGCTTCCCCACTTGCTCGCTGTTCCTTTCGTTTTTCCTCGTTCTCTTCGTGGTGCTTAGACTTCGTCTTCGCAATGTCAGAAGGTCTGTCGCGCGCTTGCCTTCCTCCCCTTTCCCGCAGCTGCGAAGGAACAGAAGGGCAAGCGTCGACGCACAAAGACGGAGCAAACAGAGCTGGCAGACCAGGACGCGGACGGCGCGAGTGCTGCAGACTCTTCCTCTGGAACCTCGAAGAAGCGAAAGGGAGAAAAAGGAGAAGCGGCTCCGCAAGACAAGACTCTGGAGGCTGCCTTCTTCTTTATCGAAGGGACTCGCTCAGATCTTAGCAAGCGGCAGGTCGCGAAGAGAAGGAAACTCGAAGTAAGCCGAGGATAGAGCGTATCGCGTCGCACATGAACTTCCAGACTCTGCGATTGCCCCAGAGCGAATCAGGACGCTTTCTCGATGCGGTGTCGCTCTCAGGACTCATGACGCCTGCGAATGTCGCGCGGGGGCAGGAGAACGTCTGTCCGTTCTTCAAAAAGGGGGAGACTGGGAATCGCTGTTTAGATGGTGTGCGAAGCTTTTGTGATGTTGGGCGAGCAATGATAACGAAACAAGCAGACCATGGAGAGTGAGGTTCACGAATTTGTCTCTCGAAGATCCCTTGACAGTCTCCGTTGGTTTTCGCGGGGTACATCGGAGGTTCTCGGTGGCAGCTCTTCTTGGGGCCTAGACGCTCTCTGCATGCTCACTGTCGTCTGCTCTCTGTGCTGTCACTTCGAGGTTTCTCCCTCACTGTTTTGGGGATTTCTGTCTTTCTCACTCTACTGTTTTTCTTTCCTTCTCCACAGGCTGTGCTTCTCCTTTTTAGTGAATTCTCCTGCGCTCTTCGGCTGCTATCTTTCTTTTCCTTGCTTTGCTCTCCCTCACTTTGCGCTCCGTTTTCGCGTTTTCCTTTCTGCAGGCTGCGAAGCTGGCTGCTGCTGGAGCGCCTGTTGACGTTCGCTGATACTTCTCCGCTGGTCTCCGCGTTCCCCATCGTCCTCTCCTTTCCTTTTTCAGTCTCCTTTCTTCTCACCTTTCTTTTCATCTTCCCTCTCAGTGTTCCCCTCTCGTTTCTGTCCTTTCCTTCGTCCTGTCTGCGTCTGCTTCCTCGGTTGTGCTCCCTCTCTTTCCCCCATCTGTCTTTCCTGCTTTCTCGCCTCCGCTGTGTAAACAGCTCCTTGATAGTGATTCCTTTCTCCCCTTCGTACGTTGTGCCGTCGCGTCACGGGGATCAAAGCGCGATGACGGGATCGGATTTTCCTCCGCGTTCCGCGACGCCAGAGTCTTTGTCCGACAACGGTGTCTCCGTCCTCAGACTTTCGTCTTTCAAACGTTTCTCACAGAGTCAAGTCGCCCAACGCGGCGACCCACGCAGAGCCAACGAAACGCACGAGGAGAAAAAAAAACAGGCGAAAGGCAGCCTCGAACATCACCTCAAAAAAACGCGCATGCAGAGGGAGGAAGGAAAAACACGAAGAAAGGGAAGAAGAAACCGCGTGGAGAGGCACAGGATATGCGAGAGATACGCCGAGTAAAGCAAGAAGAAAGAGTTGCGCGACGGCCAAGAGAAAGCGGAGGGCGAGTGCAAGGAGGTGACAAGAGAACTTCTCACGTTTGGAATAAACTTCAAGTCTGTTCACTGCGACTCACGAGATGACTCGAAAAAACGAAAACCGGGTGCCACAAGGACATGCATGGCAGCACCCTGCAGCGAGAAAAAGGATATACGGAGTTAAGGCGGACGCGGGGAGCCTCTGCGACATTAGTTGCTGCTCCTCCAGAGAAGTCCAAGAGCCAAGGTCGGTCGAAGCCGAAGAAACGAAATCGTCTACACCCGAGAAAAAAACTTATACAGAAAGGAGGCAAGCGAGAGATGCGTATGAAGCAGTAAAAACGCCCATTTCCCTTCTTTCTGACTTCCTCGACAAGCCTTGAGAGCGTCAGAAAAGACAACGGTCATCGGTTCTCGCTGCTCTCCCATCCCGTGTGCGTTTTTCTTCTTTCCTGTCACTTTTCGCTCTTCTCTCTGTTCTCGAACGTCTCTTTCAGCGGTCCTGCGACCTCATTTCCTGTCTGCGTACTCTGATCCTTCTTCATTTCTTTTTCTCTCTTTCCTTCTTCCCCTCCTCCCGCGTCTGCCGGGCCGCTTCTCTTCCGCGCATTCCCTCTCGGAAGACTTTCCTTGTTGTCTCGGCCACCGTCTCTCCGCTGCCGCCTAGCACCGCTCGAAGACGCGGTAGAGCGCTGGCAGCGAAGCGACGACTCGGATCGTGCCATCCGAGAAATATCTGAAAAAGAAGAGAAAACATGAGCGCGGCGAGGACGGATGCAGGTCGCCGAGAAGGCGCATGCACCCGCAGGGACCATAAAGACGATGGAACGCGTTCGCGACCTGGACTGGCCGAATGAAAAAGAACTGAGGGGAGAGAAAGAAAACACTAGGGAGAACGAGAGAGGGAACAAGCATGACGACAGATAGAGAGAGTCAAAGAGAGTGAGAGGGGAACTCGAGGGGACCTCAGGTTTGCACCACAGGTCGCAGAGGAACAGACCGCGCGTTGGAGGAAGAAATCAACGTCTTCCGTGCATCCGGTTCGAACGGCTGAGCGACTGACGTCTTTGGCAGAGCGCATTTCCAGTAGCCGCGGATCGCGGGCAGGAAATGCATAGAAAAGATATCTCGCACTGCCGGATGGACTGCGAGGCTCGAGGCGTCGGCCGCTGCAGTCACATGCGGCGGAACGGATGCGAAGAAACGCGCAAACGCTTCGGCGGCATCTCGAAGACAAGACGTCTCTTTACGCCAGTCCACCTGCGCAGACAGGAAAGGCATTCCACACCAGGTTTGGCAGGCGCCAGAAATCCAAGATGCACAGGACGCGAAACGAAGCAAACGATGCATCCGGACTTTCGTACACACGCGGGCATACACTCCAAGCTGCGTCTACACCCATGCCTCGAACAGGAGATCGACGGATTGTCCCTCGTTGCTCTGCTGCGCATCTGGACTTCTCAGCATGCAGAAGCACCGAGAGAGGCTGCTATGCGTCTACAGAGTATGCATGCACTCCACACGACCGACCGCAACCACAGACGCTTGTATGTGCGCTTCGATAGATATATATACATATATATACATATTTATACACATATATATACATATATACATATTTATATACATATATAGTATATATATAGTATATATATATTAGACAGGCATTTGCAGATCTGTCGAACAGAGGAGGTCATGTTTCTCTCGAGATTTTTCTCCCTGCTGAGTGTGCGTTTTCGGGACGCACATCGAGACCGAGTTGGAGAAGAAGCTCCGGGAGATTCCGAAGAGGGAAGTAGGATCCGCATGCGAGAGGCACCGTTTTGAGGCGCCACCCGAGCTTTGCGTCCTCCGCGCCGACTTCTTCATCGTCTCTGGGGCGTTTGCGTGACCTCCCAGAGTCGGGAGCGATTCCGAGACTGAAGTAGTCACAGAGAAGCGAACGGTGACGAAGTAGACACTCGAGCGCTTGCTCCACACTCGTGCCTTCCAGTTGAGAGGCGCCAGACTCATCCCACTGCATGCGTCGTCTCCGACGCAGGCCTTCTCGCAACAGCTTGGAGAGAATCAACGGAGGGTCGAGGATCAGCGGAGGGAGGCGGCCGAGTCTCAGCAGAACGGACTGGTACAGAAACGCTGCGCGGCCATGCAGAGAGAAAAAGACAGTCGGAGATTTCGAGGCAAAAAGGTGGAGGTGAATGGACGTTGCGCCTTCCGTGTCGTCCCCTCTGTCGTCTTCCCCACAAAGTACTGCGTTCCATGACTTTTTCAGCTTTTTCTGAGGCTCCCAGTTCGGCGGTCCTTTGCCCAGACCGGTGCAGGAGAACTACGCATTATCACCCTGCCTTTACAGAGCTCGTCTCCTCTCAACTTCGCTAACGACCCTCTGCGGTTGCCGCGTTTCACTTTCTCCCCAGTGTCGTCGAACTGCCTCCTCCAGTGCTCTTCCTTCTTTCTTCTCTCTTCCTCCTGCGTTCAGCAGTCCCCTTTCTCTGCTCTCTCCCTCTCCTTCACTGGTGCCGCGTCCACCCTTCTCCGCTCCTCTCTGTTCGTCTCCTCTTTGCTCGCTGGCTCCCGTCTCCGCTCTTCCTTCGTCTCTCCGTTCGCCGGATTCTACCTCTCATGACTCTCTGCAGGTCGACGAGCAGCAGCAGGTGATTGTGTTGGAGGAGGGCGTGCGTCTCGCTCACAGCGCCGACGAGGAGAGACTGCTGAAGCCAGGCGTCGCAGCCGTCCAGGTCCCCCGCTGCCTCCTCCGTCTTTCCGACGTCTCGGCTATCGCGTCGGCCTCTCGCGCTCTCCCCTGCGGCGGAGCCGCCCGCGCGCCGAACCTCTTCGAGCAGCGTCTGGACCGAGGCGAGATACGCAGAGTCACTCGGGAAGTTCCTCAACACAACCTGCTCGAGCGCAGGACGCGAACGAAAAAACGAAGTCTCCTGCCTCACTCTGCTGCTCGCGAGAGACTCTGTAGAGTCCGCCGCCTCGGCGCCGCGGCTACGCCCTCCACACCCGTCCTGCGCCTCCCCTGCCGACGCACGAGGAAACAAAGACGCAGAGAGAGAATCAGAGAGAGACGAAGAAGATGAAAGCGAGGAAGATGAAGAAAGAGACGAGGCAGAAGAAGACGGAGGAGAGGAAGAAGAGGAAGAAGAGGAAGAAGAGGAAGAAGATGAGACATTGGAAATTGGATCAACGGTAGAGTGTCTGGTACCGAGGAAGCCAGAAAGCGTTGTTTGCCGAAAGTCCGTTCGAACGCGAGCTGGATTTAACAGCTTTTTTGCCATCCCTGGGTGAGAAGAAGAAGCGGCTGAAGACCGAGACGAAGAACAGCAAGCGGAGGACGGAGCAGAAGGAGCAGCGTTTCGGACGTCGCCCTCCTCCCGCGACTGGGCGGCGGCGTCTCTCCTCCGTGAACACTCTCCATCGTCTGCATTTGTTCTTCCTGTCGGATCCTCTGTTCCGCCAACTCGTTCTGCTTGCCGGCCTTCTTGCCCTTCCGCGGTACACGGGAGCGAAGAAGACTCCAGCGTCCGAGGAAAGACAAGCAGCCGCTGAGAGAGACCTGGAGGCGAACCGGAGGAGGCCGACGGATCCTGACTGGACGAGACCGTCTGAACGTTGAAGATTTGGGATGACGCCTGCGATCCGAGGCGCTCCTGCAAAGATACCAAGCGTGGAGAAACGCGTTGACGAAAGACATTACCACTCTCGACGTCCACCTCGCATGCACCCAGCACAGACATTAACGGAAAACAACACAACTCCCAAACAGCTGCGGCTACACGCATGCACACAAGCAGATATATATATATATATATACATATATACATATACATATATATAGATATAGATATATATATAGATAGATATATATATATAAATATATATATATATATATATATATAGATATAGATATCCTGATACACCGAGAGAAATACATACTGCCGCACCTGCATACTTTTACGCAGATGTGTGTTTACATGTAGACATATACAAATCGACAGATAGACAGAGGTATCGTTACATCTACATATATAGATACATGTAGAGAGATATGGATCGGGAGAGAGAGAAACCGACAACGAGATACACAGAACATATGCGGCTGTGTTTAGGCACTCGTCGGTGCATTTGTCAGAAGCGTTTGGAACGCGTTTTGCCTTGGAACGCTCGAGAACACACATATCCGTCCGAGGAGAAATGCGAAGAAGAAGACTTGTCAACGGACTCGAAAATGTTTCGCGAGATTTGCGGCGACGAAGTCCTCGTAGAGAAGCTGGACGCGTTGCTTCGTCGGGTGTACATTCACATCGATCAACCACGGAGGCAAAGTCAGAGAAAGATACACCCATGCCTTCAACCCGCGAGGCAGCAACTCCTGATAGACGCCCTCGATGCTTTTTCTGGGGGAAAACGCGCAGGAGACAAAACGCATGCACGCGAGGCGCGAGGCGGCAGGCCGGCAGCGAGAAGCGAAAGAGCGGCGAGCAAGAAGAGTCGCAGAGGCGGTGGTGACTGAACAAGAGGGAGGAGCAGACCTGGGTGAGAAAATGTCGAAAGAAACGGAGACGTACCTGAGAGTCGGGGCATCGACGAGTCGGCCGTTGATGAAGAGGATGAACGTTCCAGGCGGCTTGACTCCGGCAGAAATGCGGCTGGCGTATCCCCACACAGACACTTGGCACTGTTTTTTCTTCTCTTTCTCTTTGGTCGCCTTATCTTCAGTGTCGCGCTCCTCTGCATCTTCGTCTGGAGACGTTCCGCCTTCGCATGCACCGGCAGAGCCGTCGCTTCTTCGCCTGTCTCGGTGCATGCGTTCTTTCTCCCCAGGTATTCTCGCTCTCGCCTCGTCCCCGTCCGACTCCTCTTCCTCGTTGCTCTTGGCGTCTGGCTGTGGCTCAAAGCGCCAGGCTGCATGCGGGAGAAGAAACGAAACGTCTATCGCAGTCAGACCTGCACGGACGCTGTGGCCGAAGGCTCGCTCGACGACCGCCAAGGTCCTTCCTCCCCGACGACTCGCCTCCTTCATTCGACGCAGTTCCTCCGCATGAAGCGCAGGCTCCTCCTCTTCTTCGCGCCTCACGCAAGACCCAACCACAGTCAAGCCCGGAGAGCCTGAAGACTCAGACGGAGAAGATAACGAAGACAGAGGCGAGGAAAAAGAGGCGACAGAAGCAGGAGGAGAAGAAGAGGAAGACGAGGAAGACGAGGAAGACGAGGAAGAAGAAGAGACTCGGGGCCATCCAGAAGTGGAAAAATCCGTTTGTGTCTTATCTTGGCGCCTGCATGTGAATTTGATGTGAGGGTTGTCGATGGCATAGCGCATGCAGACGTCGAGACACTTGGCGTATTCCTCCTGAGGAGACGCGAGCATTTTTCGTCTTTCGGGGAACGCGTGGAACAGCCGAGAGACGCGCAAAGTCGTCCCCCGACTCCGAGCCGCCACTGATACACCTGCAGGCACCTGCAAAGTAGACGAAGAAGAAGCAGAAGAAGCAGACGCAGAAGAAGAAGCAGAAGAAGCAGAAGAAGCAGACGCAGAAGAAGAAGCAGAAGAAGAAGCGGAAGAAGCAGAC
Source organism: Toxoplasma gondii ME49 (assembly GCF_000006565.2). Lineage (NCBI taxonomy): Eukaryota > Apicomplexa > Conoidasida > Eucoccidiorida > Sarcocystidae > Toxoplasma > Toxoplasma gondii. The sequence goes on from NC_031477.1 coordinate 1,174,283, forward strand.
GCAGAAGAAGAAGCAGAAGAAGCAGACGCAGAAGAAGAAGCAGAAGAAGAAGCAGAGTCAGAAGAGAGAATTGGCTCGCCTTTGTCGTAGGAGCATCGGTATCCGTGAGGAAGCGAAGCGATTCGCGTTGTGACGTCGACCTGTCCAACGACGGCCAAGCTGGCAAGCGCTTCGCCTCGGAAGCCGAAGGTGTTCATACACCTGAGGTCGGAGAGGGCCTTCAGTTTGCTTGTGGTAAAACGTTGGCACAAGATGGTGAGGTCTTGCGGGTGGATGCCGCAGCCGTCGTCACTGACAGCGAGGAGTTTGAAGCCTCCGTTGTGCACGGAGACTGAGATCGACGAACTGCGCGCGTCCAGAGCGTTTTCCAGAAGTTCCTTCAACGCAGAAGACGGTCGGAGGACGACCTCGCCCGCGGCGATCAGCTGCACGACGCTCGGATCTAGTCTGCGAATTTGAGGCTGGGGAGAAAACGCAGACTGAGAGAGACCTGGCGATGAAGGCGCCGAAGGAGACGAAGCGAGCGAAGAAGATGGGGAAGAGGGGGAAATGGAAGCGAGCGACGAAGAAGAGGTACAAGAAGAAGAGGACGAAGAGGAAGAAGAGGAAGAAGAGGTACAAGAAGAAGAGGACGAAGAGGAAGAAGAGGAAGAAGAAGATGGGGAAGAAGAAGAAGATGGGGAAGAAGAAGAAGATGGGGAAGAAGAAGAAGATGGGGAAGAAGAAGAAGATGGGGAAGAAGAAGAAGATGGGGAAGAAGAAGAAGAGGAAGAAGAAGAAGATGGGGAAGGACTAGGGTCTTCCCGTGAACCTTCGCGCTGAGAGGCCGAGGCGGCCCGAGAGAAAACAGAATCGCTCATTTTTAGGAAAGAGACACACACTGAGAGAAGAGGAAGAAAGGAGCCAAAAGGAGGACTGAAAGACCAGAGCGCGACCGGGGACAGAAGAAGGAGCTGTTGGAGGAAGACGTCTCATGAGCGAGGAAAACAACGAGGACAGAAGAGAAAAGACGGGGGTCACAGGCTTGGAGGTCGCGTGCGAAGAATCCGGCCGAGACAAAAAAAGAGAAGCGATAAAACTCTCTCTTTTCGAGGCCTTCTCTCTCGCCGACGGGGAAGAGAAAGTTTGAGGAAAGGAAGAAAAAACAAAGTACCCCTCCAGCAGCGAGGCAGTCGAAAAACGCGTGTGCAGACTGGCTCGACGGTCGTCCGCATGTCAAGCCTCAAGACGCATGCCGCCGCAGCAAAGCAGTGGGGAAACGACATCAGCGGAGGCTCTTTGGACGAGATAGAGTGAAGCATTGGGGAGGGAGACTAGAAAAGTCCACAAGAAAGAGAAACAGATGAAGAGAGAAAGAGAAAGAAGACACGAAGGACCCAAACGCGGTGACCTGCTTCGGCAAGACACTCGAGTGAAGATGGCGCTGGGGGAGGACTCTGCTGTTTTGGACGGGAATTCCTTTTGACTTCTCTTCACTGTTCTCGTCTCCCTTTCCTTGAAAAGCACCGTCCTTTTTCCTCAGTCAAAAGTCTGCCTGCCTCGGAAATGTTCACCGCCGTTCGTTTGCAGGAAAGCGACAGTGTGCATGCGCAGCAGCCGGCGCGAGAGTCGCGGGGGGTGTATTGGACAGCGCCGACTCTGCGGCAGAGACTCACTTTTTTAGATTGTAAGCCGTATACACGAAGCGCAGAGGCCAAGACAAGCGTTTAAGGAGCATAATAAAAGTATGACGCTAGGAGAAAATGCAAGAAGGAGAGCAGAGCTCAGTTTTTTAGATTGTAAGCCGTATACACGAAGCGCAGAGGCCAAGACAAGCGTTTAAGGAGCATAATAAAAGTATGACGCTAAGAGAAAATGCAAGAAGGAGAGCAGAGCGCCTCGGCCATCCTCCTTCCTGCGTATACGCGCCTCCCGCCTGTCTCGCTTTGTTTGAACAAGCCTGCCGAACGGGTGTGCGACGTCTCCTCCCGACAAGAAACAGAACAACTGAGAGATGGCAATTTTTCTCTTGGGGCCAGCTGAGCCAACGCCTCGACTCTTCTCCCTTTTCGAGGATTCAAAATTGCATCTGCAGAGAGTCAGATGGGCAAGTCGTCTGGCCTCCGCGGTGTCTGTGTACCTGCAGGCCTGGACAAAGGTCGCATTTATCTTCCGTGCAGTGGATCTGTTTGTACACAATACGGCATCACTAGACGAGATCTCACGCTCCTGCTCGCAACAAAAGGCGCTGAGATGTGTAGATGTTCTTCGTTGACTTGGGGACGGCGTAGACTGCATGCAGCAAGGCTCTGTCTCTGCGTTGTCGCCTCCATCAGCTCTCAATAATGTTGATGCAACACTGCTACGCAGCCGAATCCGGAAAGATCACTGAACTGCTGTAGGCTGGATTCCTGTCCTCTCTTGAAGTGGAAGAGAGGCACAGGGTCGCCGAAGCTGGCAAGGAGAAACAAAAATATGAAGAATAAAACTTTCGCTTGACAGCCTCGCCACGATGGTCTCCAGCGAGAAAATCCTTTTCTCCAACAGACGCTTCTCCTTCTCTACGAATCCCGCCGAGGCTGAGGCTGTCTACATCCTGGAAAGGTCTTTTCGAGACATGCATGCGCTGCTCTGCACACCGCGGGCGGTGTGACGCGCCCTACATTCAGAATATATATATATATATATATATGTATATATATACATATATACATATATAGGTATAGGCATTTGAATAGATGTACAGAACTGTTTCCATCTGAAGGTTAGGTACAGATGTGCATACGCTAGAAATACAGACGCATATGCGAGCAGGTACAGACATATACTGATATGTGTGCGTATGCACGCATATATATATATATATATATATAAATGTATATGTTGGTAAATAGAGGTGCGTAGATATTGATATGCAAATGCATGTGTGTATCTTTATATGAGTGTCTTTGTGCGACACCGAGCCTGCTTGATTAGTTGGAAATAGGCGAGGGCTGAGAATGAGGAAAGAGAGCTCAGAGAAGCATGCATGCATGGGAGGGTGCCTGTAAAAAGGATTCGATCTGTCCAGAGACGAATGTGATACGCCGTTCTTGGCAGAAGGAAAAGCGACGACCTCTTTCCTTCGACAACAAAAAAAGATGCCTAAGGTACAGAAAGTGGAGAGAAAAACGAGACACTAGGCCAGAGATGCGGCAGACGATGCACAGAGAAATCCTGCCCCAAAACGGAACAGGGGAAAAGAGAGGGAGAAACAGGGAGACCGAAGAAAACGAAGTAAAACCAGTTTTTAAAAAACATTCGACTTTCCTCTTTTCTGCGTTTGTCCTTCGTCAGATCTCTCTCGATCACTACTGCTGTCGGCAGCCGTCCTCCACTTTCGACCTCTCGCCTTCGTCGCTTCTTTCCTTCGTCCTTCTCTCGCGTTTCTCTTTCTTCGTCTCTTCTCTCTCTCGCTTCCCGCCTGCCTCAGAAGGAAGGTCTGACTCGACACTCGCAACGAAGGTCAAGAGTTCTTCTTCACTCAGGTCTCCCTCCAGCAGCTTCTTGAGAGGTTCCTGCAAAAGCTGCTGAAGTTTCTCGCCTTCCCCTCCTGCATGCGTCTCCAGCGCGCCGACAAAGCCCAGCAACTCCCTGAGGATCTCCGCGTCACTCGGCTCTGCCTGCTCTTCTCGTCTCTCCTCCTTCTCTTCTGGTCTGTCTTTCTTCTTCGCGCCAGCTTGCACTCCGTTTGCCTTCTTTCTTCTCTCCACCTCTGCGTCTCGTTCTTCCTCCTCTCGCTGCAGAGTCGAACGAGGAGCTGTGCCTGCAGTCATCTCCCCAGAAGACGCAAACAGAGGACGAGAAGAAGCGGAGAAAGAGGAGAGAGAAGCAGAAGCAGAAGAAGAAGACGTAGAAGACGAAGACGAAGAAGAAGAGAACTCTGGGGAAGAGACAGGATAGAAGGTAGAAGGCGAGCCGGGTGGCTGGCGTGTGTCTGCTTCCCGCGTCGCGTTCTGTTCTTCTCTGCGAGACGATTTGGAGAGAAAGGGAGAGTTGAAGTCCCCGTGACCTCTACGACCTGTTCCAGCAGACGTCGCTTCGTCCTTTTCTCCGATAGGAGGAGACGCGGCGTCTCCTCTCTCGCCAGGTACCCCAGGGCAGAGTTCGCTTCTTTCAGCGTTCTCGGCGTCAGGCATCAACGCGTCCAAGACTGCCTCTGGAGGCTCTCCATACTCTCGCAGTTCCTCCAACAACGCCTGCAGTCGAGCAAACTTCCCCACCACAGGAAGCGCGTGCGACAGCGACGCGACGGGAGACGAGACAGCGCGAGAAGAAGCGGCAGCAGACGGGGAGGATAATAAAGATGCAGAGGAAGCAGCAGGGAGAGCAGAGGACGGCGATGAGAGAGACGGCAAGCAAGAGTGAAGGGAGGAAGATGAAGAGAGAAGAGACGAGTAGGAGGAGGCGAAAGACGAGGAAGAGCGAGAAGAAGACTCCGCACCATGGAGGGAGACGGGGAACGAAGGAGGAGCTACGTTCTTGGTCAAGCAAAAGAAAGGGCGGTGGGCGGCGGCCTTCACTTCTGTGGTCTGATTCTCGTCCACTGGTGTCTGTGGTTGACTCGTCTCTCGTGCCTGTGTCGCTAACCTGTCTCTCGACCTCTCCCTCCCGACAGCAGTTTCTCCATCCCTCGCTGCTTCGGCTGGAGTGCACAACGCAACCAGCTGTCTGTACACCTGAATTTGCCGCATGTAGCGCATTCTGTCGGTCTCCGTGAGCTGCCTTCCTTCTCGCTCTAACCACGGCTCGAGGGCACCCAGAAGGCGACGAAAAGGATCTCCTACAGCGACGAACAGGAGATCTGCATCTTCTCCTACGCCTTCTCCGGCTTCTTCCAGGAAGGCCAAGAGACTGCAGTCTTCCTCCTTCTCCTTGTGTGGCGGCTGCGCCTCTTTTGTTAGGACCTCTGCGCGCGTCGGTCGTCCAGGCGTCTTCTCGCCGAGTGCCTTCGCTTCGACAGAGTCGCGACTCCAAGGAAAAAGCAGTCTCTTCCATCCTGGAATCTCCGCTGCGGCGACATCCGGCGCCTTCTCGCCTTGGTATTCCTCGTCTTCCTCCTCATCACTTGCCAGCTCCTTCAGAGCAGCTTCCAGGGCAACTGAGAGCTCTGACAGAGTCACGCGTTCCTCGCGTTTCCTCCCCGCTGGCGCCAGCGGGAACGCAGCCGCAGAAAGTTTTTCATTTCTCCTCTTTTTCGATATGCCCTCCTCGTCGCCTCCAGCGGGTTCCCCTTCAGCACCGAGGAGGGCCAGAGCGTTTGCATGCGCAGCGAGGCCGTCGAGACAGTCGAGGATGGCATCTTTGGATTTGAGCGAGTGCGTGGACATGCCGTCGCTTCTCGTCTGTCGTCCAGGCGGAAAGACGGAAGAGAGAGAAGAAGGCGCAGAAGAGAGAGCGGGGACATCAGACGAAGTTTCGCCGAGGACCTTCTCGAGAGTCGCTGAGGACCGCGACGCAAAACCTTTCTCTTTCTCATCTCTCTCTTGGTCTTCCACCGAGCCGAGCGACGCGCCGTCAGTCGACCGGCGCTCGGCCTGTGTGCTCGCCTCGGACGAAAACGGACTGATCTCGTGTGTACGTACGCCCGAGGAAGAGACGAGCGGAGGCGTCTCAGCAGCAGGTGCGTTCTCCTCGCGCGTTCCCTTCGCCTTCGTCATCTCTTCACGACGGATGTCCTTGTCAGCCGCGCTGAGTCTGCCTCTATGCTTTGAGTCTCCTCCACGAAGAACCGGCCATCTTGTCTCGCCTTCGCCGCCCAAGGGGGAAGGCAGGGCGTCGTCTTCTGTTTGTGCTCGACGAGAAGGTGACGGCAAGCGGGTGGCTTGTCTGGGGGCAAGGACAAGAGGCGACAGCGGTCTCTCTGCGAAAAATTCCTCCTCAACGAGAGCTTCGATGGACCGCGCAAGATCCGACGAGAGAGACAGAATCGATTCCTTGAGATCTTCATGTTCACTCTCTCGTTTTTGTGCGGTCGTCTCTCTCCCTCTTTCTCCCTTTTCTCTCTTTGCTTCACCCGCGCTGCCTCGCTTCCTTTCCTCGCTGTGCTTCTCTGCGTCTGTTCTCGAACTCCCTGCAGAGAGCGCGCCTCTCTCCGCAGTCGCTTCCTCCCGAGTTGACTTCTCTGCAGACCGGGCAGGTCGCGGCTGTGAAGGATCCGAGGACGCGACAGAAGAGAAGGAAGACGCGGGAGTCCGGAATGGAGAAGGGAGACGCGAAGAGAAAGAGAAGGGGCGGTCCATCTCGTCGAGTGTGTCGGCGATTAACGCGTCGAGGAACATCTCAGACGCGGTGGCCGCTTCCTCGTCTTTCTCTGGCCCCTCTCCAGAGAGACGGCGAGCCGCGGAGGCCGAGACGTCCATGGCGGCGGCGAGGTCGGCTGTGGCAGCGAAACACAGGCGCTGGGGGAGGAAAGAGGACGCTGCGGGGACCGCAACGCTGTCTGTGTATGTCGCGAGAGAGAAGGCTGGCGCGCATCGAGGCGTCCTCTCTCTGCTTTCGGGTGTACGCTGGCGGCAGTTCTTCTCAGGCGCGAGAGGCAGGGCAGACAGCGTGACAGAGGCAGTCGGAAACGCCCAGGGACATGCGGGAGGAACGAAGGCAGAAAGAAAGCCGGAGGAGCGAAGACAAAAAGCGAGAAAAGCGACAGAGAGAAAAGGAGACTGGCGGTCACGAGGGCTTCTGCAGCGGAACGTCAAAAGCGAAGAGCTAGCGAGAGACGCGAGTCACCGGAGACAGAGAGGGGGCTGGACGAGGTGGACTGAGCGTGATCGGAAAAATTGGAACAGAGAGGTGGAGACAGAAGAGAGAAAAGAAAGGTCGTACACAGAGAAAGGCAAAGAAAAGATTAAGAGATCTGAGAGAAAAAGCTGTTGAGAAAGGAGGAATCCGCAGTTTTTGACGTCGGACATAGCTGTGCTGCCGTGAGACCAAGAACGCGCTGGACAGTGTGCGCGCTTCTCTCGACGCGTCGACCGCGAGTTAGAGGACGATCGCCAGAGTTCGAAGGTGAAGATGCGCAGCGAACACTCCGCGTCAAAAAACGTCTGGAGAGACAAAAAGGGAACTGGCCAGTCTTTTCTCGAAGGCACACACGGAGGAGAAACTCCACCAAAAACTGGGTCGCCGTCGCGCGCCGTCTCGGACTGGCGCGCACAGCGCTCGCTGTCGTTCAGGGATCTCGACCGCTCCCATGACGAAGGGAAGCGGGGAAAAGAGAGCAGAAAGACGCCGTTTTTCACGAGGCGAAAGGAACGGGAGAAACGTTAGCTCACACAGCGTGGGGAAATGGAAAGAAAACGGAAGAAACCTGCCCGCCAAAAGGGAGAGAACTCCAGGCAGGCGCGCAGCGCACTGGCGGGAGGAGGCTCCCGCCCGCCGCTTCGAAAGTTTCACCAGCCACCGAGAAAAAAGCGTCTGACTGCGTCTGTCGTGATCCACCACTTAGAACGGAGAAAACTATTATTGGACAGGCTTCAACGCTCACGAGTAAGAAGGGCAAGTCGAGGCAACAGGGTCAATCTGCGACTTTGGTTACTGAGCAGGACTCTAGTTGTGAGGTAGATTCAAAGAAGAGGTTGCCTGGGTGCTGCACACCACGCTTTCACTGGGCGGCTTTTTACACAAGAAAAACTGTCGAGAGACCTCCAGTCTGAAAACGAAGAGGCAAGGGACAGGCAAATCGAATGTTTCTCCACTTGGTTTCTGCGGAACTTCTGTGTACCCGAAGAACATGCTGGAGTGCCAGACCAGGCAGTGGGAGAGTGGAAAGACAACTCAAAGGGTCACTGCTCACCGCGACGTTTTCGTTTCCTAAGTTTCTGTCGACTTCGCGCCCCAGTTCGAGTTAAAGAATACTCTGGAGAGAGTGGGCATTGTACACCAATAACAATTCCGGTTTCAGTTACAGAATGTCACGCAAACATGGAGGCAAGAACCTGCTCCTACGTGAGTCTTCTTTACTCACCTGTTCCATCTGACTACGTTTACATAGATACGTACATGCATATGCATATGTATGTATACTGTTCAACTGTATTATCCACGAGGGAGACGGGGTCTACATTGTATCGGCAAGTTATCCTGTTGTATCGACTACACATCGGCATTCTGCGAATCTTTCGTCGACAGGAGCTCCTCAGAAGAATTCTTCCGGCAGGGTAACTGAACTGCCTCAGATGATTTCCTCAATGGAAAAACGAGTTTCTCATGTCTCTAACTGTGCGTCTGAGTTTTTCGCGGAGCACCTCTCAGGCGGCTTCGATTTTGCCTTGCTTTTTTCAAGTTGCTTTCTAACGGTTTTACATGTCTGCTGCTTGCTTTTCAACGGTTAAAGAAAGCTTCCTAGACACGAACTGGACAGGCCGAGACTCCCAAACTACACCGTCGTCCTTCGTTTGTCGTGATAAGAAATCCTCCCAGATGCACAAAATATGCGAAACCATATCCGCTAGACAAATCAAACGCCCCGGTCCCCGCAACGGCTCAAGCGCGTCGAGTGGACGAGAAACGACTCAAAGAATAATTGCAGTGTAGCGTCGAAGTTTACATGGAACACTTTGACAGGTTCGATCCACATCTCCCCAAACTCCTCTCGTTTCTCTGGAAGTTTCGAATCGTCGCCGAACTGTCACTTCTGGGTGTGCATATGCAGTGTATATCCGGTGGAGCATCGTGAGCGTATTCCCCAGTCCCCCCTCCTGACAAGCGGCGTCTCTACAATAGATCGTTCTCTTCAATATCGACCCACTGCTTTTATCCGTCTGAAACAGACCTATCAACAATACTTCCATCTGCATTGATCTGTCATAGATCTGTCTATAATCTATCTATCCCCTTTCCACCTACCTGTCATCCATCTCTCTGTCCCTATATATTTATATATATATATATATATATGTATGAATGTATGGGTCGAGTTGAAAGTTCGTCGACAGAGACGAGGTCATGTATTCGACGGTCATGCCATGTCTATCTAAGGAAAAACAAGCAAAAGAGATGTGTGGGTGACTACCGGCGTCTGCGGAGACGAAAGGCGCGAGGGCAGTAAGACTTTGATCCGTCTATTTCCTCCAGATTATCATTAGGAGACTGGCAAACCAATGCAGCATTTTCAAAGCTTCCATCCAAATGTGGGTTCTCAAATATCGCTGGGGTGACCGGAAGCGCGCCTCCTAGAAAAAAAGGTCGTTGAAATCTCGTTAACAGAACAGGCCTCGGATCCGGTAGACCAAGGCTTTCAGAGCTCAAACTGGGAGTCCAGCGTGTGGGGAATCCTCTTCAGAAAAAGCTCGTAAATACTTTTCGGAGAGGAGGGTTCGCAGCGCGCTGGCACTGGCCTTCCTAGCATCTCAGGAAGAGTTTTCCATCGCTCCGTTTGCGCAGCCAGCGACTCGCGCTTCGACATACCTGCGCGTAGACGAGACTCCCGCAGGGCCGACGAAGACGAAAAAACAGAATACATTTGGAACCGACTCCTACAGGGCACTGTGTCCTCACGATCTGAGCCTGCTAGGCATTCCTTCTCGGTGGAAAGTTGTGTGCTCAGAAAGAAAAGGATCAACATGATCCTCGCGGCGAGTACAACAACAAGCGAAAAACTAGAGTATGGCGAAGCGCACGCATTCAAGTGAGTATTCAGAGTTCCCCGGCCATGTTTTGGAGAAAATCACCAGGCAGTACAATCGAGGGTGGTTCCAACGGGCAGGCCATCACACTGGTGGAGTTATCGCCTCAGGAATTTAGCAATGCTTTTTCTGGAGAGTCTTTGCTGCGACTGCCAAATTCAGATGCGGTTGCTGGCCCATCTCCTTCGTGAGCGGACACTATGCAAAGCTCGCGGGCGTAGATGTGGAGATGAGAGGTGAGTTAAATCGATGAAAGGAAAAACATCGCGCTATACGGTATCCAACCGATACACACATCGCCAATTTTCGTTTGGACTCTCCTAAAGTGTGGCGTTTCAATGACGCCTAGGATCAAAGAAGGAACCTATACACATAAAATGTATATTTATTCATACATGCTTTTATATATACATCTATAGATAGAGATATAGATACAGATATTGTGAGGGTCACTCGCTGTACAGACCAAATCGTCTGCATGCAGTGTGTATCTAGCGACCGCCTTTCGCTCGCGTTTTCTTGTTTTTTTTCCAGAACTCCGCGGGGACAAAATAGGCTTTTTTGCTTCCCACAGAGTGACTCTTGGCTTTACGCGAGAAGAGAAAGTCTGAGTCATGCGAAAGAGTTATCTGTCCGTGCCAGCGGGTCTCGATTCAGGTTCCGCGTTGGTGGCTCCACCCAGCACAACCTGCATGCAGAACTTGTATCTTTCGCGGCCTTTCTAATCCAAACCTTGCAGAGAGAGGAGAACAGCGCTTTGCGAGGTTTTCTCAGCAGCAACGCGAATATCGGTTTTCTGTCTCCTGTTGCAAGAGAATTCTCTTCTCCCGCTGAAGACTGAAGACAACAGTGTGCACAGAGACACTCGCACACTCTGCATGCAGTCTTGTTTGCGATGAACGAATCTCTGTTGTCAAAAATGCTATCTGACCGCTTGTTGAGTGGACGTCCTTGTTTTCTGTTCCCTGTTCCTCTCGACTACGCAGAAGCCTGTGGTGTGCCTTCTCCTCTCCCTCGTCTCTTCCGCGAGCGGTTCTGCTAATCCGCCTGTCGCTGTTCGAGCCTCATTCTCTTCTAGGTTCTCTGTTCCTCCTTCTCCTCCAAGCGTCTTTCTCGTCCTCTTTCTCTTCTCCTCTTTGTCTCTTGCAAACGCGTTTTTCACTTTCTCTGCCTCAGTGCCGCCGCTGCTTGAGCCTGCTTGTTCGCAACCTCTTGAGAGGAACAACGACGGACAACGAGGTCGAGAGAGAGAGAGAGCGAAGATCCTGTTTCAGTGCCAATACGTTGCTGACAGTGCAATGGTTCTGTTTTGCGTTACCTCATTTTTCCATTTTTTATGAATTTTGAGAATTTTTTCGGAGTAAAAGCGAAACGACAAGGCGAGAAAAGAAGTACTCGAGAAAAACTATGCGCTTCTCTTCCGTGGAGGTTTCCTTTGCGGCTATTCTCAAATGCCAGCATGGAGAGTTGCTTGTGCAGGCAGGCGAGGGCGCCAACAGGAGACACAAGGGGACGAAAGAGCAGAGACAGAAGATCGACAGCGGCGTGAGAGGATGTTCGAAGACCGAGGTAAAAAAAAACGCGCAAAGACGGTTTCCTGGGAGAAGTGCTCTCGCCAACTTCTCTCACTCGAACAACAGATGACAGAATCAGAGAGCTTTTTCGAGCAGAGGCGGTGTGACGACAAGCAGGATTATCAGGAAGAAGGCAGTGATGCCGTCTCTGAGGTGTACATACACCCTTCCTCGCATCTTCGTCAGCTTCCGTCTCGTGTAGCGTCGCCTCTTTCGCTGTGTCCTTCGTCTACATCCCGGTCTTCTTCACCCTCTTCTTTGACTTCAACGCCCTCTGCATTTCCCGAATCTTCTTCTCTCTTTTCTTCCAATCGCTCTGCCCATTCTGCTGCGCCTCTCTCTTCATCGTCGAGGCCTTTGTCACCATCCTCACACTGGCGTTCGCCCACCAACTGTTATCCTCATCCGTCTGTCTCGTCTGTTTCCTCTCTCTCGTCTCCTCCTCCTTTCTCTTCTCCGTCTGTCTCTGCGGTTCATTCTCCCTCGTCTCTTCTGTCTCGCACCCTTGCTCTGTTGCTTCTCCTCTTTTCCGCGTCGCCTCTTCCTCCCTCAGCCTGTCTGGCGTCTTCTCCTTTACATGTATGGCAAGCCTTTTCAGCCTCCATCTCTCCACGTTGTGGAGTAGGTCCAGCTGTCTCCTTGTCTTCCTTCCCCGCCTTTTCTTCTCTGCGAAGAAGGTGCCGGCGAGTCTCCTCAGGCAGCTGCGCGTCGCCTGTCGAGTCTCCATCGGAGACACACGCCCCAGTGAATTTCGTTTCTCCGTTTCACAAGTCCTTCTCCCCTCCACAGCCTTTCCGGTGGTGGCTGGCAACGCCCGGACGACGCAAAAGTCTTCTCTTCTGTTCGTTTCTCTTCTCTCCCCATACCTTGGTCTCTCCATGCTCTCCTCTTCTTTCTCTCTCTTCCTCTTCTATCTTCTCTCCTTTCTCTCCTTTCTCTCCTTTCTCTCTGCTTTCGTTCCCGACTCCCCCTCCTCAGTTCTCGTCCGTTTCCCCCTCCACCTCTTCGCCTCTGCCTGCGTCTCTCCAGAGAAGCCAGACTCACACAGAGGAGACCGCGCATGCAAAGAGACCGAGAGGGCAGAGAAACTTTGGCTTCACCCGCATTCGATGTCTCGGCAAGGCCTTCGCTCGAGCTGTGCATACACCGGGGACATCCCCGCTGCACTCTCTGGCGAGGAAGAGCGAAGCCGAGCAGCAACAGAGCGGCGGATTGCAAGCGACGTTCTTCAACTCTCTCTTCTCCTTCGGGACTCGAGCGGGTGAAGGCAGAGAAGCGCAGAAAGCGAGGGAGGCGTCTGAAGAAGAATCCGAAGAATCGGCAGCGGAGCCGGAGAACGCACCAACAGCGGAGCGGGCGGCAGAGGGAGGGCAGGCAGAGGAGGAGCTTCCGGGGAGGCGGCTGACGCGAGGCAAAGGCCGACAGCAAACGAAACAGAAATCGAGAGAGGAATCTCAAGAGAAGGCGAGGGATGGATCTGAATCGAAGTCTGGAAAGAACTTTGGGGAAACGTCTAGAGAAAAAGCGAGGCGAAACTATGCAGAGAAGTCCGAAGGCAAACCTGACAAGATGTCCAGAGACAAAGCTGAAAAAACGTCTGAAAAGACATCGGCAGAGAAGGCGGCAGAGAAAGAGTGTGGATCTCGAGGAGAGCAGAAAGGTGCAGGGACGAATGTCGAGACGACTGAGGAGAAGAGCGAGAAAACAGAGAATCGCTTGCAAGGAGACACCAGTGAATCAACGGAGCCTGGAGAGCGCAAAAGAAGGAAACCGTGGAACTACGGACGGCCATGGACGGAGGAGATTCGACTGAAGATAGCAGCGCGGTACAGATCCACTTGGTGTCCATCCTTTTTTCGCCTTTCAAATAACCAAATGTATCATCACTTAAAAGGTTTAAGGCTGACTCTTTCTGAATCTTTTGGTCAACGTCATGTTGATTTCTCGAAGCTGGAATTCGCCACCGTCCCGATCCTCGGCTTCTCTCTGCTCCTTTCTGTCCTTCCTACTTTCGGACCGGTTTCTCTCTCTGAGCAACGCGCTTCCAACTTCCTCTCGAGGAGCTCTGCACTGCAGTGTGGTTTCGCCTGTTCTCTCCGTTTCCGGGAAGCTCAAGATAGATGAAGTCTTCCTCGAAACAGAGATGCAACGATGTCTTCTCCTTCCTGTAGATGTGTATGGGGAGACACATTCATGGAGACAGGTTGGCGTCGACATGTGCGTCTCCTCGTTCTGTGGGGTCCTTCCTCGATGTCCTGTTCGCTTTCTGTGAGTCTCATTCTCTGTACAGAGGAAAACATTTGTGACGAACTGAACGATTGTCGTACCTCACAAGCGTCGATCCAGTGTTTAAACGCCGTATTCGAAGGCTCATCTCCCTCCACCGACTCAGGAGAGCTCCTTCTTGCGAGGCTGTCACCTTTGAAGGCGGCTTCAGTGCCTCCGGTTGGCAGTTCTGCGCCGTGCGCCCGTGGCATTCTCCCAATATAAGACGAATAGGTTGTCGCCTGCGGTCGGTGTTTCTGTGTAGGACGCGCCTGGCGATGCAGCGCCTCAAGAGCGAGAGAGCGGCGACGAAGACGGATGACGGAGAGGCGATCAGTCGAACGCCATCTGCAGCTAAACGGGTGAGGCGATGGGCGGAAGCAGGTCTCTCTCCTGTTTTTGACCTCCCGCAAGAAGAACAGAACAGGGAAACGAGAGATGCTCCACGAGAGGGATAGCTGGAGGAGAGGAAAGATCACAGACTTTGAAGAGAGAGGCAACCGAGTCGAGGACTGAGGGGGATAAGCGCCGTCTACGGGCAGGCTACGATGGATCAAGAGAGCAACTGGCAGCGTTGTGTGTTCCGTGGATTGCCACAGGCGCCTCTCTCTTCTGCAGCGAGACTGAAACTCTCTGAGCGCCTCCGTGCTCGGTGGCGGGACCCTGAGGCTCGACTCAAGCTTCTTCAACTCGGCAGAGAGGTAAAACGCGGTCGAACTCCTCACTCGCTGCGATTCCCCTCTCTCGAAATTCACTCTTCTGCTACACGAAAGATATGTTCAGAGGTTTTCAGATCACCTGGAGACACAATGACGCCGAGTCTACAGGTGGAACCAGAATGCTACACGTCTACTTTGGTACAAATACCCACACACACATATATATATATATATATACAGATAGATAGATATAGATAGATGCATCTGAATGTTGGTCGAGCGGTGTATGTACACTAGAAAGTGTGACGGGGCATCCGAGGGAACTGGGGGCAGCAAAAGGCCTTTTTTAGGGCAGTCTGGGCACCTAAGACCCGCGAAAAGGCAGAGTCTGCGAAGGCAACTTTTTCACTTTTCTTTTTCCTCGAGTCTCCACTGTACGTACAGCGAACCCAGTCCGAAGCGACGCGCGCCGCGATCGCTGAGAGCGTTCGGCGGAAATGGCGAGAAGACCCAGGATATGCAGAGCGAGTGCGCGAAGGTCATGCAAAGGTCGGTTTTCGTCGAATCTTCGGTCGTTCTTGCCTCCTTTGCACAAGAAACTGCAGAAAGCACCCTTCCAGTTTTCCAAAGCCGCAGACACACAGCCGCTTCAAAGCCTCTGCAGCGAGATTCGCAGATCTCTGCCGTGTCTCCAGGAAGCGCCTTGTCGTGCGAGTCGACTGACTGTCAGCGGATTGCTCAGCTTCTTCTGCATGTGACAATCAATGCGAACCTTCCTTCGCCGGGGAGTGTATATATGCACCACAGCGGAGGGAGGGAGGGGAGGGGCGCGTCCATGCAATCGTGTCTCTGTATCGCCTGCACATCGGCGATTCTCACTTCTGCAAGCGTATGTGAATGGCTACATCCATACAAATGTACATACATGTATTTATCTAAATGTACACTTACGAATATATCTCCAAATGAATATACATATATATATATATATATGTGTGTAAGTATATGTGTAGGGGTGTGTATGTGTGCATATGAGAAGTTGGTATCTGTGAGCGTGGATGTCGGTTGGAGGGTCCCTTCTGGAGAGAAGATGCACGCTGGTCTCTGAGTTTTCGAGTTTTTCAGGTGAATGCTGCCGGAGAGAAACGAAAAAAAATCTCGGAGACTCTTAAGCGTCTGGTGAGTCACAGACACTCGAAGACGATTCTTGGTCGCATATAGTTGTATATATATATATATATATACATGAGTATACGTAACTTTGTCTCCTAGGCTTTCCATGTGTATGCGTTGCGAGCCAGAGAGAGGCAGATGAATTGATTCTTGATACATTCATGCAGAAACGAATTTCTTTGTATCGCGCCGCGCTAATGCTTGCCAGATATAACCCACACATGTAGGCTCGATACACACGCTCTCCAAAACATCGAAACGGAGCATTCTTATTTCTGAAAACGACTAAAAGGTACAAATGGATGATGGAGGTACATTTGTAGATAGTTGTACATAGGCAGATAGATAGATATAGATGGAAAGGTTCATATGCCTAGACATACATAGCTAGACAGATAGGATAGAGATACAGATACATGTAGGACGACACATAGGCATGCGTAGACGAGTGGATAGATATACGCAGAAGGTAGAAACATCTGAACAAATTGATGTAGATACGTATAAATACGTGGTGAATAGGTCGATGGATTGATAGATGGATATGGACAGATATTGACAGATCGACATAGATCGAAATAGACACAAACAGATAGACAGATAGCTCTCGTAACTGTTTGCATTCGCTCGCTGGATTGATATGTTTTTAGACGTCATGGGGAGCGGGGGTCGGTTCGCATGCATTCGTGTGCGGATGCCCTGTCTTTCTTCTTCCTTTTGTAGTGGAGAGATGAAGCGTTTCGTCACCGCATGCGAACAACGCGCCGCCCGTACACAGAGGAACGTCGTCGTGCTCTGAGTGCGAAAATCACGTAAGTCTAGTTTCTGTATATGTTGCCTGTTTCCTTCCTTTTTTTACTCTTCCTCTTATTTCCTTCTCGTTCTTTCTCTTTTCCCTTCTCTCTCTTCCTCTTTCTTCTCTTTTTCTTATTTCTCCTTCGCCGTTTCCTTCTCTCCTCTTTTCTGCATCCCTTCTCTTCGCTCTTTCCTTCTCGCTGCTCTCGTGTGTGTTTGCTTTCTGGTTCTGCTGCGGCCGCTTCGATGGCTCACATTCTCCCGTTTCCTTCGCATCTGCGCGTTTGCGTTTTTCATTCTCTGTCAGGGCGATGTGGGCAGAGCGAACCGACTACCGCAGTCGGACAGTGGACGCAATTCGCTCGCGCTTTGATCGCCTCAAAGTAGAGAGTTTTACGCGGAGACTGGGAGCTGGAAAAATCCCCACACAACGCGTTTTCTCGCACTTTGCTGCAAACACTCCTGCTGTACGTTCTCTTCTTCAATTTTACTCTCGTCCTCCCTCCTTCTCTTTCACGGTCTGAATGCCCCACAGCTGTGTACAGCACTTGTACGCGTTCGTGTAAATTTGCATTTATATGCATATGCCTGTCTATATATAAATATATACATATATATATATATATATATATATATATAGATGTCGATGGATGTGCATGGATGGGCGTATATAGATTTGCATGTATTTATATATGTAAGTATATACTTGTTTTTGAATGTGCAGCTATGGCCATAGCTTCCTATATAGAAGTATAGGCGTATTCCTCCTATTTACGTCTTTGTATCTGTCTTTGATGGAGCTGTCCATATGCAGACAAATTCATAAATGCATATGCATGCATATGTATATCGGCAATTTACTATCTACGAGAGGATTAAGTATGTATAAGAATTTGCATGCAATTAGATGTGCGGGGGTGCATGCACTTGCGTCACTATTCCTGTTGGTCCGCGTGGTTGATGGCCTTTTGGCGGCATGGGCCGCGCGTAGGCTCACAGCTTCGTCAACGATTCCTGTAATTGCTTAGCATCACGAAGAATGCATTCTGCGCAAAGGATCCAAGCAGCACTGGGCAGCTCTCTGGAGAGAGGCGAGGAGGCGATGTCAATTGACTTGATGGTGCCTGAGCGGAAGTTTAGCCTTGCTTGTGCACGTATGTTTTACCGGTTTTTTATGTCGAAAAAAAGCGAAAGAAAAACGAAAACGCGTGTGGACGCAGGTCTCGAAGTCCGATCGACGGCATTGTGTCTTCGTCACACACACACAAGAGGAAAAGCAGAAATCTTTTTTTGTGATGTGCGCCTCACCTGGGCCGCAGGCGACCTTCTGTGCCATCTCTAGGTTTTTTTTTCTTCGACGCTAATTCTCTTCTTTCAAAGTTCTGTCTCGCCTACGCAGGTGTGGGGGCCTCTTCCCTCTTGCGCGGTGTCTCCGGTCTGTTTCATCGTTCTTCGCTTTTCCTTGCGCGCTCTCCCTCTGTCGCTCCTCTTCCTTCCCTTCCTTCCCTCCTTCGTTCCAGTTGTCTCCGAACTTGCGGTTTCTTTCAGATGCCCTCTCTTCCTAGATTCTCTTTCCTAAAGAACATCTCTCCTTGTGTGGGCTCTGTGCTCGTCTTCAGGGAGGACCTCATGCACCCGACCTGTTTAGTATTTTAGGTGTGAAGCAAGTAAGCGAAGAAGAAGCGCAGTTTTCCTTCAGAAGACTCGGAAATGCAACGCATGGGGAAAATGTAGATGCGCCGCGTGACTGCCGCTTGCGCCTCTCTAACCAGAAGTTTGTGGGCGAGGAACCACAGAGAGACAGATGTATTTTGTGGCGAGAGGCAACGTTGGCGGGTGGAGAGAGAAGAACGGTGTTTGGAGAGACATGCGCCTTCCCGGTAGAGACGATGCGGCCAGACGTGAGCCAAGGAAGAAGGCAAGCCAGCGTACGGAGATAACAGGCAG
Source organism: Toxoplasma gondii ME49 (assembly GCF_000006565.2). Taxonomy (NCBI): domain Eukaryota; phylum Apicomplexa; class Conoidasida; order Eucoccidiorida; family Sarcocystidae; genus Toxoplasma; species Toxoplasma gondii. The sequence continues at coordinate 1,192,340 of NC_031477.1, forward strand.
AGAACCACAGATGGGTGAAGAGACAGGTGGAGGTCGCCAGGAGGCGGCATGAGGAGAAGCCTCTAAAGCATCTCTGCTGGAACTCGAAGGACGAGGGAAGGCGCACATGCACCCGCTTCACCGTTTTTCAGTTTTTCTGTGGTCGTAGGCCTACCAAGGACAAACGACTCGTCGCGGTCGTGTGTCTTGTTCCTATCCTACACAGACGAGAGCCTGAGAATGGAGGCGCTCTTTGATCTCTGCGTTCTCGGAGGAGTCTTCTCGGATGGGCGGGGGGCGACTCGTCTCTCTGGAAACTGCGTTCAGTGCCGAAGGGCAGCAGGTTCTGCCGTCTTGTTCTGCGTGAGCGCGAAACAAAAGAATTAAATCTTTAGTTCTGCTGTGTGTCGCCGGAACCTTACCTTCAGGCAAAGCTCTTCCCGCTGCAGCCGCCGCACTCGCAGCGTCAAGAGTTTTGGCAACGCATGTACCAGAAACTGCTGAGCGCAGAGCAGGACGAATCCGCTGGAAGTCCGACAGACGAGAATCGAGGAAGCCAAGAGCCAAGAAAGGAAGAGTAAAATCCTTCTCGCCGCGCGGTGCATGCAGAGGGGAAGATTCAAACAATCACAGGGCCGCGGGCCAGTAGAAGGTGCGACACACCGGCCACCAGAAGAGACGCGAATGCAGGCCAGCGACCCAGACGGCGACCAACACTGAAGCTTTCTCCATCCCAAAAAAAAAGCAAACCAGCTCTAGACAAAGCGTCTTTCAAAAGCTGTGTCGCGCTCTCGAACTAGCTCGCTCTCTCCTCGTGCACATTGCGAAAAGAAGACCTACAGTTTCATATATATATATATATATATATGTATATATGTATATGTATATATATGTATAGTTATTGTGTGTGTAAACTGTAGACGGGGGGGGAGGCGTATCTACGGTTATCGACATAGGTATTACGTCTTCGAGATCTTAGAACGTATAGGAATAGGATACGCGAGCACGGAACAGAGGGTGTGTGCAAAGAACTTGGATTTGTTTGACACCCTCATCAAAAACTTGTCAAAGGAAGCGGAAAATTCACTTCTTGAGCCCTGCACTAGAACCGCACTCCGTTCGTTCTGAGAAGGCGGGAGGAAGGCAAGCTCTGCGTCGGAAGATGCGGGGGGGGGGGGGGTGCGACCCAGAGTCAAGCCGACCCATTCTGGTGGCTGAGTTTGTGTAGAACGCGGTGTTTATGGCGTTTTCATCACCTGTTTAACGAACTCAGTTCCCCTGGAGTGTTTTTCTCGCCTCGGTGAAACTTATAAGAGGGTGTGCCGGCCAGTGTCGTTCGAGACGTGAGGGGTGGGCGCCGGCGTCTTTGTCGCTCTCGGAGTCTCTGAAATGAGTACGTCGTCTGTAGGCGACTTTGTTCGTAAGCATGAGACAGATTGTCCACCGCGGCAAGAGAAGGTCAGCTGCGGCGTTCCACACAGTTTCGACCGAAAGGAGTGACGGGAACTGAAAGAGCAGTCAAAGCACCTCGACCTCTGTTTTGACCGGTGTACCAGTAAAGACGTAGAGTAAGGCGTTTCTCTCCACCAGACTGCAGCCTTCTTTCGCTTTCGAAAGAGTCTGCCGAGCCTGGAAGCCACGACGCTTTGTCAGACGCTTGAGGTCACCTAGACCCGTCGCAAAGAAGTTCATGCTGCTGTCCCGTGTGCACGAAAGACACGAGCGGGTGCACTAAACTCTCTCTGCATCTCATGTGTGTTTCTCAGTTTCTACAAACGCCGGCTTGAATACTTTTGTTCGCGCTCGCCAGATTCAGCGCGGGGGCTTGCCGAGCTCGGGACCCGGTCTGTGGTTGCCGGAGCTCTCTTCGGAGCTAGCAGACAGCGTTTCCGGCAGTTTCAGGAGTCAAATGCAAGAGGCGCTGTCGAGTGTTTGCTTGTGGCACCCGAGTCGGCGGTTGTTTGTTAAGTTTCGTTGTTCGTCCAGGTTGTGAAACAGCCCCGAGAAGGCATCGCTCCGTCCTTATTCCCCGCGAGTTTTGCAGTTAAGTGTGCCTCACAGTTTCACGAGTGTCTCTGTGTGACACAAAAGCGGCGCAGAGCCAAGAAATGAAAGGTTGATCTGCGACCCTAGCAACTTTGTGGTCGACACTGTCCATGGACTCTCCCCGTGAGTTTCTTCTTTTGTTTCTCGTTCCCTCGATTCTTCGACCGCTTCTTCGTTTTCCCCGCCACAGCAGCCCCTCGGCAACCCCCCACTCCCCTGCTCGATGCTTCACCGTGCATCTTGCGTTTGTTTGAAGTTCTTTGTTCTACCCTAGACACTTTCATCAAAGCCTTGACAAAAGGAGCCGTCTGTTCGTAAGCGTTTTGTTAGAGAGTCCACACATTTCTTCATCTTTGTTCAGCGGCCTGATTGAATCAGGAAAACGGGAATCCCCGAGAAAGTCGCGAGGGGAAAGACCCCGAAGAAGGGCACCTGGGAAGGAGACCCGCCACCCCAAATCTGTCCGCAGGTCCCCTGTCCTCGGTGTGTCGCTTTTGTCTGAGCTTGGCACAACGCGTTTTCGACCTCGCCTTCGTGTGGGGAGGCCTGCGATCTTTTCTGCGTCCAAAATGAGACGCAGAACGGTCTCTGAGCGTTGCTTTTCAGTGCCTAAGGACGACAGAAATGCCTCAGTTTGCTCACCGTGCAGTGTGAAAAGCGCGAGAAGTTCGCGGACCCATATTGCGCCGGGTCGGCCTTGTCGGTGGAGAGGGAAATCGGCGTTTTCGGCAGAGGAGAAGCGGCGTTTCGGGAGGCGTTTCGCGCGCGTGGACGAGGCGTCAAACTCCCTAGCAGGGCAGAGTCCTCGAGTTTCGGTTTGCCTCGGAGACGGACGTATCGAATCCGAGAGAGAACTGGATAGCGCAGCGCGTCGACGCGAGTTGCTTGCGTGGGGGAACTTCGGTCGCTGTGAGTGGGGGGGAAAACCGACCATCTCGAGATTTCTCGCGTGTTTCGTTTGGAAAGGGTGATTCTCACACGTGGGCATGGAAACGCGAATCCGGCGCCGGTGTCCCTTTTATCCTTTTTCTTTTTGCTCTGTCAGAAGGGGCAGCGACGAACCGTCGCTAGCTTCTTCTCCAATCTGAGACTTTTGCACAACCTGTTGAGTTCGTTGATTCCTCCGCCGGGTGGCAGCGGTGGATGTCCAGAAAGAAGAGTTCTTGCGTCCGCAGTTGAGGTGCCTTTCTGCGTTTGCGTTTGCCGTCGACGCGTGGGAACTCGGCTGTGAAATCGAGGCAGGTGGGGAGAGTTCCTGTTTGCCTTTTCCGCGTTTCCTCCGACAAGGAAAGGTCTGAACCCCCAGCATCATGGAGAACGGCGCCCGGCCGCGCCCTTCCCTCTCTCCCACGGCCAGCAGAATGGTCCTACTACAGGGTCGCGTCTTTTGAGCTCTTTTTACCCTGGCCCAGCTTCTTTTGTCGTCCACATCGGCTCGGCGCGGTGTCTTCGCTTTTCTCGCGTTCGCCTGGCGAATGTCCGTGGCGACTTCCTCGAGTTTACGACTTCCCCCGCCCCACGACCGCGCAGCCTCGCAGAGGGCCTGACTTGGCGGTGCGTCGAGTGTTGCTTTTCGCTCTTTCCTTCCCTCCAGTCTTTTGTATAGTGGCGTTGCCTGAATTATCTCGGCGTTGTCTGCCTGTACAATATTGTTTGGCTTTTCCCCGCGTTCGTCGCGTACCACCCTCTGATACCCCGTGTGTGCTCTTGACGCTCGTGGAGCTTCAGAGACCTGCCTCTAAGGATGGTCAAGCGCCCTTCGTGGTTCTGGCCGGTGGCCCTTGCATTTTTTTAGAAGCAGTTAAACGTCTTATCGCCTGTTGGTCTCCTGTCTGGCCCACACTCTGCATCGCGCAGAAATCAGCCAGCGCGCTTGTATATAGGGAAACGCATATTTGTCTCTCGCGGATTCTTGTTACAGTTCTACGCCCTCCCCGCCGCGCTTCGCTTTGCATTTTTCGGCATTTTGCGCCTTCCTCACACTCCCTGCTGTGCGCCTGCTCTCGGGCGACTTCCGTTCGGCGCCTTTTGCAGCGTGTTGCCTTCACAGGGAACGTATTTTTCGCGATATTTTTGGCGTTCAGAGTCACCTCTAAGCAGCCATCTTCGAGTGGTGCGAGGCGATTGCTCCGTCGTCCTCTCCAGCAACACAGGTCACGATGGCGAATCACTTGAGTCCAGACGCAAGCCGTTGGCGACGCTGTTCTTGCCTCTGAAAAAGGCTGCTCGTTTCTTTTGTGGGATTCCTTTCAATCCAAGCCTGAGCGCTTTTTGTTCTTGGGTGGCTACCTATATATCGCTGCTCCTTCGCAGAAAACAGTCTGACGCAGCCGCCGCCAGTGGCCTGCGCGCGCCCCCTCCGTTCTTCCCCGGACCAGCGCTTGCGCAACGCAGCAGATTTCGAGTTTCAGCGGAAGTGAATCGCCGCGTCTTTTTGTCGAGAGACCGTCGCTGAGGCTCGTATTATTTGCGTTTCTAGAGGGAAGTTTCTTTACAGCGCAAGAGCAGTTCTTTTTCCGGAGGCGCCACGCAGGTGCTCTCGCCTTTTTTTCAGGTCTGTCTGAGCGTCAAGTTATTCATCACCCATTGCTTTGGGGAGTTCTTCAGAGGCTTTTCTGCAGCTCCCCCTTTGTCCCTCCGTTCTCTCACCATGTCTCTCTCCTGCTGCTTGTCGGCGAATCCGGTGGCGGCCCTGGCAGCCACCTGCTTCGGTCGAGGCAGAAGCGCGAGCTGTCGAGGCGGCTCCGAGGCGCGCCTACGCATGCGGTACTGTACCTGCTCGCAGGCGTCTTCGGAGAGCTGTCAGGAAGCGTCAGGCAACTCCATGTTGAGCGCAGAGAGCAAGGGAGAGTCAGAGAAGCATCCCGGCCTTCTGCGGTCGTGTCTGGGATCAATGTTTCAGGGGAAGAAGTCGGCGGGCCAAGCGCTGCCGTCGGTCAGCACTGCCGACGTGGAAGAGGGCGACAGCCTGCATGGAGTCGCGGCGGGAGCGGAGACTGTGGGAGAGAGTTCCGCGGAGTCGACGTCGAGTCGACCGAACGTCTGTGCTTCGTGTGGCGGCGTAGTCGCGTCGGCGGGGGAGACGCTGATCCTGGTGCCGCCGCTGGAGATCGACAACGAGGAGGAGTGCGTCGACGAGCAGCGGCGGAAAAAGACTTGTCAGGAGACTTGCTTCGACCGCGTCGAGTACATCAACCCTATGAATTTGTTTCGGTTTGCGGCGCGCGTCCGGCGTCACGTGGGCAGTCCGTTTTTCTTGCTGCTTCTCTCCGTTTTCGGCGGAGTCCGAGGCATTCTGTACGGTCTCACGCACCGTTCGCTCTTGCCGTACTTGAAGAGCATCGGCCAAGACGCGGCGACGTATCAGGGGATAGACGCCCTGGGGACCGTGATCTGGGGAATGATGGGTGTAGTCGGCACCGTCAGCGATTCCATTCCCCTTGGCGGATATCACAAGCGGTACTACATGCTGGTCGCCAACATCGTCGGAGTATGCGGTGTGGCGTTGTTGGCCTGCTGCCCCGCGCACTTGGTTGCGGAGAACGTCTGGATCGTCGGCCTGGCCATGTTCCTGATCTGCACACAGATGAGTACGCTGGTGCTCATGTGCTCGGGCAAGTACAGCGAGATGATGGAGAAGAATCCGGAGATGAAGGCCGACATCGTGACCTTCGTCTTCATGTGTTGGATGGTCGGAAATTTGGTCGGAACGTCGATCGTGGGACCGATCTCGGACGCAGTGGGGACGCAGCCGCTGTACTACCTGGCGCTGCCAATAGCGGCGCAGTCGGTGATCCCCATTGTTTTTGGCTTCTTGCCCGAGGAGAAAGTCAAGTTCCGCGTCCTCACAAACAAGCTGCTGGGTCACAAACGGTTTTTTCTCATGGCACTCGCGATCGGTGTGGCGGCCACAGGTGTGGTTGCCATCACCATGGCGTTTCCAGGTTCCAGCGTCGTCATGATTCCCTACTGCTCCCTCGTCTCCGTCGTCCTCATCGTGCTCTGTCTGCTGTGTTTGCCGCCGAAACTCGCAAAATGCAACATGTATCTCTTCTTCTGGGGGCTGTTCAACGTCTCTGTCTCGGGCGCGCTCGACTACTTCTACACGGCGAGTCCGAAGTGTCTCCCGGACGGCCCACACTTTGACTACACTTACTACGCGACGTACATCTCCGTTGTGAGTACGCTGGCGAACTGGGCGGGCATCTGGGTCTTCCACTCCTTCCTCTCGGACTGGACCTTCAGGCACGTTTTCTGGCTGTCGATTGCGGTCCGCGCGGTCGCCTCGCTCTTCGACTACATCATGGTGCTGCGACTGAACGTGTACATTGGCATTCCCGACAAGTTCATGTACCTCTTTGGTGACGCCATCATCCTCAACCTGGTCAACACTCTGAACCACATGCCGGGGTACATCCTCACTTCGCGGCTCTGCCCCAGTGGCCTGGAGAGCACGGCCTACGCCGTGATGGACGGCATGTCGCATCTGGGCTGGAACTTCTCCAAGCAGTTTGGCGTCTTCGCCACCGAGCTCGCGGGCATCGAGACCGGCGAAAACAGTCCCGGCGGCTGCGACTTCACGAACCTCGGGAACCTGACGCTGATCACGCAGTTCGCGCTCCCGCTTCTCGCCATCCCGCTGTCGTTCCTTTTGCTGCCGAACTCGTCGATGTCTGAGCGCGTGCGTCAGGACCTCCACGAAGCCGTCGACGCGGACAAGACTGACGAAGGCAAAAACAACCGAGAACTGAACCGAGTCATCAGCGAAAGCACCCGGTGTTCCGCCACGGACCGCGGCAGCACCACGACCAGTGTCGCGGAAACGGTGACTCCGCCGACAGGTGTATGTACACCAGGCGGCGCGAGTGCCGTGAGCGAGAACGGCGAAGGCGTCTCGCTGGAGGTTGAGGACGACAACTTATTTTTCAAGCCGACAGGCGGGGACGGCCTGCAAGACGACGCCGACGCACCCCGCAGGAGCTACGGCGGCTCCTCCCATGACCGCCGCATGCGTTTTGTGCGCATTCGACGCGGCGAGGCAGACATGCTAACTGTGTCTCAGTCGTCTTCCGAGGTGGAGGCGGTGGTCGACGATGGAGAGGCCAAGGCGCCGCCGTCGAAAGCCATCGAGGGAGGTTGTTCAGAAGGTGGGCACTGGTCTCGCGGCCTCCGGGAGCACCGCCATGTGGAGGGATCGCAGCGAGGCGGAGCGCCGCCGCGCGTGCGGTCTTTCGGGCACCCTCGTTCTCGGTCGACTGCGTCAAAAGCCACTGCCGGTGATGAGGGAATGGACGGGAAGGGATGCATCAAAGCGCGTCAGGAGAGAGAAATCTCGGGGAGCGGTCGGTGCGCGTACTGGGCGGTGTCGGGAGGTGAAGACAGCCTGCGAGTGGAGGCGGCCTGGCGTTCCGAGGTGGTGAGGCCGCAGCCGCCGAACAGCCCAGGTATCTTCGCCTGCAGTTCACCGCTTTCTGGGGAGAAAGCCGAAGAAGACGGGGAGGGAATGTTGCCTCTGGGCCTCAGACGTGGAGGCAGTTACTTTCTCGCGAAGGGAGGCATTCTTGATTTCGCTTGCGACCATGAAGTCGGCGCGGACTCGCCGACGAACAGCGCGTTGCCTGTCTTCAGTGAGTGAGGGAAAAACATGGAGGCGCCAGGAAAACAGCTAACAAGCAGCGGCGAGCCTCACACAGGGCTACGGAAATCATGTGCGGTGCGCAGGTAGCGGCGTCAGGAGCTGGAGAAAGAATGCAGGGACTCTTGACGCCTTGCAAAATTCACCGTAGGGAGGACCGGGGCATTGCTCTACAGAGAGCCAGGTCACGCAAGAGGTAACGTTCTTGCTTTTTCTTTTTCGTCCACGCGAGAATCCACCGCGGTAGTTCGTGCTTCCGTCTAAGCTGGAGGGGACACCGGTGTCTCGCCACAGAAGTCTCCAAAGCTGCGCATGCACGGCCGTCGGGCTTGCGGCTTTCAGTGGAAGACGGCAGTCGATCTCGTCTGCGGTGGAGGCGGCGCTACGCGGGGCGAAGTCATAGCCGCAGCCATCGGGCACCACAACTTTCTTTTCGTCGCTGGAAGGCGTCTGTTTGGGAAACGTTGGACGAACCGTTCGTCCATCTCGAAGTTCCACGAGCCGAAGACAGAATATGCGCCGTTCGAGTGGCTGTGATCCGAGGCCTCATCGTTTGCGGGATGTTTTAGGTGGACGCACTCAGAGCGGCTGCCAGGGAGAGGAGAGGCGAAGTCGACGCTATGCGCCACTGTTTGATAGTGCATGTTGATGTTTTAGGCTGTAGCGTTGATTTGGTGACAGCACTCATTTAGGAGTTGCGGTGGTATCTAACATTTTTGTATCTTGATACGATCGTACTTTTCTGCGCCCGTTCGCACGAAGGTTGTGCCTCGCGTGTCGAGACCTCTGAGCAGCATCCCTCATTTTAATTTTCCCTTCTCATGCTCGGGCGAGGAACCTTCCTGTTGCTTCGCATTTCAAAAAACGATGGCTAAAATGTTGTCATGCTTGTTCTCTGCTAGCCGCGTCCTTCCTCCCGCCCTGAGAATTTTCACTGTAAAGAGTTCAGGGGCCGTTCACCGAATGGCCGTGCGCTGTATCCTCGTCAGTGAGGCAGCTCTCACTTTCTCTGGAACAGTCACACTCCAGAAAGCACTGCAGGTCCGGCACACGAACACAGCCATTTACTTCTTAACCGTCCCACAGTCGCGCCTTGGAGTTCTGGCGCTCCCTACGTGTGAAGCGTGGACGACTGGCTGGCTCTCGTGCCAGGTCAAGCCGGTCTCTGGAACTTGGTGACGGAGTGCATTTTCGTTCTCACACCAGGGATGGGGCAGCCAATCCGCAAATCCCTAGCGAGGAACCACTGGACCGAGAGCTTCTTGAGGACCATTTCCTCACAAGTGCTCAATAAAGGGCTTTTTCGCGCGTAGCTCGCGTGGACGGCAAGCTGATAGTTCTCCTCTGTGCATGTCATTGCGCAATTTTTGGGGGTGTCATGTCGATTCGCCGCTGTTTGGGGCCAGTCAAAAAACCAAGCTGTAACTGTCACATGTTACCATTCCACCGTCGTGATGACCGACCGACTGTTCGTGTGCCTCTCTTACACATTCGCCTCCGCGTCCGCCTGCCCACATGTGTGGCACTTTGTCGTGCTTTATGTCCGTCCACGCTCTTCTGGACCTCTCCACCGTGCGGCTTCCGTGTCTAGTCTCGCGTGAAAGAAAATGGGAGGCACCCCTTTCCAGGCACCACGCAGAGATCCTCAGTGCCCGTGGAAGTGAAGACTGGGGCTGCCGGAGGACGCCTTTCTCCGGCTCCGCCGCAGGGTTGTCCCCCTTTTGGCGCGTCCAAGGTGCTCTTACACAGAGTTGTTCGAAAGACACTTCGGCGGCAGGACATACCGAGGCCTAACCAGTTTCTGCTGGTTGAGGAGGTTCTCCCCTGCGATCCGGCGGTTCGGCCTGCGCTTGATCGTCACGCCTGTCTGCGTTTCGACTGTTTTGTGTTGTAGAGCGTCCGTGTGTGTTTTCGATCCGTAGGGAAGCTTTGCGACAGAGGGGATCCGATCCTGAGGAGTGTCCAGTCCGAACAAACACGCGGCGCCAGTTGGCCATAAAATCTCGGTGTTCTCTCCGTCGCGTCACGTTGACAAACTTGGCCTGCTGAGCCTGTCTGAACCACGGGGTGACGTTTCCTGTGTCAAGTGACCAGCGGAACGCAAATCGATCAGACCTGAGCACGCGCAGCTAGCCTCACTCACAAGGGAATAGAAACAGAGAACGCTTCTGTCCAGCTCGCAGCGTCGTATCGACTGACGTTGAGATACGACACGCACATTCGACCTGGTCGCCTGTCCAGGAGGGGCTGCCAGTTCATAGCTGTTGCCGCAGTCTCCAAAGCGGCGCCAATCACGCTGACATGCATCAAACACCAGAAATTTCACCTTCCCAAACACAGAGAGCGCTACCTCGACACACCAATTGCGCGCCGACTTCAGACTACACGTCAGCCGCCGGCCTCGACATGCACGGGTCACGGACCAGGTTTGCAGCTGGGGAAAAACAACATTATCTAATTCGGCTGCTCAGCAGCAAAAACGCGGCTGCTGCCATTATCGTGAGAGACAAAGTGGCGGAGACTCACGAACACCGGCTCCGTTAGAGATCTGAAATTGCACTTCCTTTGTTGGTGCGAGTCGTGTCACACCTCGACTTTGGCGAGAAGGAAATTTGTCCCCAAACCACTACGGTGGTTCAAAAGTTGTTTATGTCTGCGGCACTGGATGTCTTAGATGTTTAGCTGTTTCGTCTTCGAAGCGTGATCTCGTTTGAAGTATCGATTTGATTGCCTGAAGGGGGTCGATACTTCTTCGGTGCTCGGACACGCAGCGTCAACGTTCAGATGGTTATTGACAACGTGGTTCGACGTCGTCGTGTACCACAGGTCGGGGACGTACGTCATCTCGCTGAAAATCAGGCAGAATCACGAATTTGAGTGCTTCAGTCGAGTCAACGGCAAGTGTGTGAAAAGTCGCCGCGGTCTTAACGCGCATGTTACATATTATCCATGGCCTACCTCCCCGCAGTATTTGCACTGATTCTAGACTGAATGGTTCTACTGGGAATTTTGATAGAAAACATGCAGACGTTGTCAAGGCCATGTAGACCGCCTGTCGAAGGAAAACGACTGTGAATTCGCTGACTTCCCAGGGGGTGCATGCGAAGTGTTTCTAGCGGGGGTGCAAACGGCTCAGTGGCTACCGGTCTAAATTGTTCTTCTTTCCAATTTTCTTGACTTACATTACACAACGCGTTGACCTCATGTTGAATTCTCCGCTCCACTGCTTTCTTCGTGGAACGCGTTCCACGTGTCATTTCGTGTAATCAGCGATTCCCTCTCCCGAGGCGGTCCTCCCGGGCCCCTATTTTTTTTTGAAAGCCCGGTTTTCAATTTTGCAGTCTCTCCTCGGTCTCCAAGAGAGGCCGACCCTCTCAGGTGGAGCCTCCGCCCACAGGGGCGTTCCAGTCCACAAATTTCTCTGAAATCGGCGCTCTTCTCGAGCTACCAATGAGACGGTTACCATCATGTCTTGTTCTCGGAGAGATTAATCTCCTTTCTACGACGTCCGGGTTCTCCGGCCCCGGAGCTCTGCCGCTCACTCGCGGAGTGTTGTGCACTCCGCCTATCCATAGACGAAGGGCACCCGATTACTCCTATCACTTCTATCGAGCATGCTACAGAGAAACGGGAGGACAGAGACCCGGGCGGGTACTCCCAGTGGGATGGGTGACCGGAGCTGAGGCTACTCGGATCGTTGGACGGAACTCCGAGTCAGAGACGGAGGCACTGACAAGAAGGAAGCCTGCCTTTCCTAGAGCGCGGTCCTTGCCACAGCCAGGCATATGGGAAGCTGATTCTCCACTTGACACGCGCGGAATCGACTCTAAGGACTCGATAGGGTTTGTCGCTCCGCCGTTTCTTTTATTTTTTACCTGTTCACCGGGTTCACTCGCTCACGCTCCTCAAAGCGCGATGTGCCTACAAAGCATTCCTAGCTCCACTCAGCTGCCTGCACTGTGTAGTCCTTACCAAGCCCTCTGCGGGCCAAGGGTGGCCACTCCAGCTGATAGAGACAGTGTGAATGTATTTCGGTTTCCAAAGAAAGGGGATATACGGGGTCGTCTCACTTGTTGCTCAAATCAGACGAGGTCAGTTCTGTACAGAGAATTGTCTGGGTTGGCCAGTAAATCGGCGTCCCCTGGGAGCGCACTTGGTTCTTTCGGAAATCCCATCACCCACAGTCTGGGTGGATTTGCTGCTCAAGGAAGTAGACGTGGTTTCGCGCATCGGTCCTGGCAAACAAACAAACGACTCCGGTCCTATAAAGCAAAGAGAAGGAAGCGGTACATTCGACGAGGCGAAACGCTTCTTCGGGTCAGCTAGACTTCTGGTCCAATTTCGCTTTTCGGTCAAGGTTGTGTCATCGTACCGTGAGGGGAACCTTGACGAGGTGTTTGTCTGCAGTTTTTCTTTGCACACACTTTTTTGTCAATGCTCGTCGTCTGAAAAGGAGACGCAACAGAACTACGGCGGGGCTTGCGCGGGTCAGGTCGCCGTTGGTAATGGGAGAATTTTGGTTGGGTTACCCGTGTCGAGTTTTTTGCCACTGCCGGTTGCAATATGGTGAATCAGGTTATGAACAAATCAACAATTTTTAAACTATGCTATTACGAAGAGTTTGCTGAAGCTGTATCCAACCTATCAGATGTAGAGAACTTCCGCCAACTCGCGCCGCAATCCTTTAATGTTCCTTGAGGTGGTAGGCGGACATCTGCAGACGTAATTCGGTGCTCCGCCTGTGCGACTATGGCGACAACACGCGTTCGTCTTGCTGTAGCCAGTACCGTGGAAATTATCACGGGCGAATGGGGCTGCACAGGTAGCGTCATGGCAAATGCTTACATCGCAATGGGTGAATCCAGGTCAATCTCTGCTGTTGAAACCCGAGTTCGCCTCTACGGAAATATTCTCGTGGTTAGAGTCAATGTGCGCCACACAGAAGTTGGTCGGAGTTCTCCGCCGGAAAAAAGAGTCGAAACGTCAAACATACTCAGTTTCTCTGCGACTCGCATCCTATATCCGTGCGTGGGATTGGTACTAGAATCCACTGTACGCGTTCGAAATCCCCCACTCGAACACCATGGTGAAACAATCTGCTGGCCGTGGCGCCATAGCTCCAGTTAGCCTTACTCATACACTAGATACGATCTGAAACATTTATCCATGGCAGAAAAGGGCAGCAACCGTTGAGTGACAGGACGATGTATCGCTGGTGTGCCAACCTTATGAAGCACGTGAAGTGTTCTGAGAAACGAATAATCCCTGCTCGCTGCGTTCACAATGAACAGACGTTGCCACAGGGAAGTAGAAACTGTTAGCATCTGCGGTGGGACAGTCACACGGCTTCGTTTGTGTAGCCAACGATCACAGTCACCTTTGTCTTCGGGATTGACAGGACGTGATATGTCCTGTACCCAGAGTCGAGTCGAATGCCGTAACCTACTCACACAATATAAAGTGCGGCGCCTATGCATGTATCAAACCTTCCTGCTTTGTTCAGACGAGGCTGGCACAGTCCAGTTCCCATCGAATCCAAGGATAATAAGTGCACCATTCAGCACACAGAAATACCCCTGCGTCTTCCACCAGTCATGGTAGCCGAGCATATGGTAAACAACACTCTCAGCTTCTCTGTGAGTCATGCGTCGTTTGTGTGCGTGAGACGGTTCCTAGAGACCACTGGAAGCGCCGGCGAAGATTCAGACTCGTCAGCAGTAGATTGCACATGCGTTTCTGTAACATGTCCTATTCAACACTCTGTCATGGCACGACGCGGGGGGAGTCCGGTGGTGGCAACTGGACTCACGTCACACGTTGTATCTTAGATGGCGCTGTGCTGCATCGGCCAGTAGATCTATGGGCTGGTGCCCTTGGCTTTGCTATTCTGTTTACTCTAGGAGGTACAAAAGGTGTGGTCCTGGGTAATGCAGGTTTTCCGCTACTGCTTGGACTGTGTATCGTGTCCTTACAGTAGTACTATCAAGCCTCGCCTCTCAAATGGGTTTCAAGGGAAACATAGAGTTCTCATGTTTGATCGGCGTCCAACCGCAACTACAAGTTGGACTACTGGATCAGATTTTGAATGTCTTTGTTTTCTGGAAGCAAGTTCAATCCTTTATTATTTATCTCAGTCAGAATCAGGTTTGATATTCTGTACCACCCGATCTAGAACGACGATTCTTTTTGTCATTATATAAATCTCGTAATGCTTATCAAGGCCCTTGTATCTATTTAGCTCATTGCGTAGTTAGCATCCCCTCGGGCACACCTT